>NC_068361.1:110131595-110135915 GCF_020536995.1 Dreissena polymorpha
ATTATCTCCCTATGGAATCTGTATCAGTAATCAAATAATGCAGCCTCTTTCGCAGAAATAACTCATAAGCGAAGTACAATCACCAAACAAACTTGAGATTTAGCAGTAGTCGGCTGCATTAGCGACATTCCAAGTGAAATTGATTTGATAATAAGCGATGTTACGAATGTAAAATTTCCATTAAACACTTATATTCAAGTAATGATAAAAATCAATCACGAACAGTTCATGGTTTTAAAAGAAGAGAATTTGCAATACATTATATTATCCATATTCAATACATTATTAGGTTAAATCGTATAGGTTACCACTAAGGTCCCTATTCATTGATTTCGAAAATAATATCTCAATAACAAAATAACAAAGATTTCTGAATAATTCCCCAATTTGTATAAGTAAAGGGACTTTTTATGCCCACGGTAGGGTGGCATATAGAAGTTGAACTGTCCGTCAGTCACTATGTCAGTATGTCAGTCTGTCCGTCCGTCCGAAAAAAAAACTTTAACGTTGGCCATAACTTTTGCAATATTGAAGATAGCAACTTGATATTTGGCATGCATGTGTATCTCATGAAGCTGCACATTTTGAGTGGTGGAAGTTCAAGGTCAAGGTCATCCTTCAAGGTCCAAAGGTCAACAAAAATTATTTCAAAGCGCCGCAGTAGGGGGCATTGTGTTTCTGACGAACACATCTCTTGTTCAAATTATTTCGTAATAAGACAAAACACATTACAAACCATTTAATGTGTAACTGCAAAATGTAAATATTTAGAATTATCACAATAAGTAATTCAGTAATATATATTAATAAAAAGTAAAGTAAATGTAAAATATTATTTAAAAATCTTTCATTTCGACAGGTTTCAATCCCGAGCCATTTGGGTACAAATTAATTGCGCTTACTACTCGCAAATTCAGGGTTAATAGGTCAAGTATACCTGTATAAATGCATCACGCTTACGATTGAAAGACTTATACGGAGGAAGAAAGATAATGGACAAAGTCATGATGTGATATATGAAACACAAAACTTTGCGGGGGAAATATACCTGTATTAGAGGTAGAAGTTATCAAATTAGATGCTGACAGATCACGTACGTTACTTCCGTATTGGTTTAGCTTTTATTTCATAAGTGTCTCAAAATAGAAATCAATGCACTTATGGTAATGCTGTGGATATATACATTCGAAAGTGGGCCGTATTAATACAAAAGAGTGATGAAAAGTTTTTTGTTTTTTTACGAATTGCTGAGCTAATAAAAAGCAATACACCTCTTTTACAATGGTAGTGATGTGTTTTATTGTCAACGTGGATTTATATGTTATGCAGACTTTGTAAGAGTTGTATACTAATAAAATCACAAAGAAAAACAACTATGTTTGCTGTGTTCTACTATGGTCAATACAGAAGATATGGAAAAAAGCACACTGTCTTCAAGAATTTTGGAATAAATAAACGCCACAAACATTATCAGGAGACGTATGTGTTAAACAATCCGCTTTTCTTAATTTAAGCAAGTTAATATGTATAACGGTTGTGGTAATGTAATGCAATACTAATGTCACTTGCATGCATTCACACATTGAAAGATATTCTTGTTGTTGTGTATGCCCTTAGCAGTAATGTTTACATTGAATAACTGAAACTCGCGATGTTTACAGGAAAACTTTCATTTGTTGTTTCCACCTACATTGCCGAACAAATATGCATGTAAGTCGACCAAAAACTTTTTTGTTCATTAACGTTTTAATTGTTTACAAGTCCTTTCCCTTTTTAATGACACTTTTTCTTAAAATTTGACTTTTAAAAAAATGAATTCCATTCTTGGCGTGAGTGCAAGTCTTTTGAACTTTGGAATGATGTAGTCATGGTACATTTAATTCGTATTCTTAAAACATGGAACACGATCATTGACACATGCTTTTCAGAATGGGATGTGAACTGTCCTTATAGTTGCTGAATTTATTTGAACTGTTATAGATGTTTACCTGAGTTTAGCCAGTATACGTTCCATGATCATATTTTAGTCATACCAATTTAAGTTTTGTTCTAATTTGAGGAAAAGCGACCTAACATTTTACCATGGTGAAAACAGGGGTCATGCATAATTCTTATATTGACCCTTATAAGTGTACCAAGTTTCACCCAGGTTTATTCAGCACTTATTATAACAAGACTAGAATGTGTTATAAACATGATGCCTATACCACGTGACTTTTTCGGTGATGGTGAAATATTTAAAAAGACATCATTAAAAATGTTACCTGGGTCGCGCTTTTTTCTCCCAACACATATCTTAAAAAGACACGTGGTATAGGCACCGTAATAAACAGAGGGTCAGAAAATCAAGACGGACACAGGGTAGAACTAGAGTCCCATCTATTAAACCGGTATGGTACAATAACTGAACATTATATTAACGTTCGCTGGTTACGTGTGTCTTAAGGTGAACCAAGTAAAATTAAATACAAGAACGAGCTACCCCACGACGCAAATTCAAAACTGGCCACTTCTTTGCTTCAAAAGCGATATAACAAAACTGACATAAAGCATGCAAAATAGTTCCAATAAGCACATGTTATAATACGGTTTCTCCTCTGTCGTAGAATCGTTGATTTTGTTGAAAAAATTCCCGACCGGAATGTACAGTATTTAGCGATAAATCTAGATAATTCCCAGACGATCTTGCAACACAAGTGTATGAGATAAATTATTTTTATGTGAATTCGATTTTTTCCCTTACCTCTGCTACCTTTTTACTTTTGCTTTATATAAATAGTTCCAAAACTTATCCTGCATCTATCAGCCTAAGTCTGGAGTTAGTGAAGTGTACATTTACAGATATCTTTTTATTGAAAAGTGCTCATTACGACCAGTAAAAGTATTTAATTGGGTCAAATAAGTAGTACTCTGGTATGTACTTTACAACTTGTAACCAGATGGAAAGAGAAATAAACATATATATTGCATTGCCAAGCCAATTGAAATATAACTGATGGAATATTAACAGATTGGTTAAAACGTACGAACTACGTTTATTAAAAGAAAGATACTAAAAGTACTATTTCTTCGTTGCCTGCTTGTTGATCGAAGCGACTAAATTGGGCTTTCCGGGCGATACAATACGACGTGAATTCCGCCTATGCAACCTATGACGGACATAAATTTCAAAAGTACTAAGACGTTCATCGTCGGCGCTTCGTCGATGACTGGAAACTTAATAAAAGTGTCCTTTAGTCCGAAAATAGCGCCAACAACTACGATGAAAACCCGAGAAGCAGTAGCTATGTCGGCGATGAAGTTGTCGCTGATAAAAGGAAGACAATTCCAAGTAATAATGGACAGTCGTTTCGTGTTGTTAACAGCACTTAGAGTGGGGTTGACAATTACCGCAGTAATATTGCGGTCATTGACGACGTCGTTTTTATACCAGCCACAGCGGCGCAGTAATCACAGTGGTAACCATAATCCTGTGGTTACTACGTTGTTGCATGGCTTATGCATTCCTTGTAACCGGAAAATGCTTGGAAACAGTACACCTGCCTCGTAACCGCCAAACTACCTGATCACCGCCAAATTGCTTGGAAACCAGCAAACTGCATGATAACCGCCTTACTTCCTTTTAACCAACCAACTTCCTTGAAACTGCAAAACTGCCAGTCAGGAAACCACTCACCCGCGAAGTAACCAACGTACTATATATAACGTAGCAATGGGCAGACGCATACATACATCACTCAGAGCATATACATCCTGAAATAAGCTGGTGTGTGAAACATTTAAATTAGCAAGGGAAAGCCACATTTAAAACAAATGGACCAGTTTTGTACGTCACAGATAACTAAGCTTAAGTGTTCAACCTCGATATGTTTATGTTTTATTTTCTACTTACATTTAGTAATTTGAACACTT
The DNA here is from genome assembly GCF_020536995.1 of Dreissena polymorpha. NCBI lineage: Eukaryota > Metazoa > Mollusca > Bivalvia > Myida > Dreissenidae > Dreissena > Dreissena polymorpha. Next base: position 110,135,508 of record NC_068361.1, read on the forward strand.
CAGCTAGCCTCACCAGAAATACACGTGTTTAACAAAATATGAATTTAAACGTATGGTGACAACGAGGTCATACAGCCTTCGGACAACAGCCTTCAGTTCTAAAAACACTGTCGTCTTCTAGGGGGTTAGATCTTCCAAGTCATATTAGTGGCTGTATATGTTTCGGATGCTTACGAAAAATCTTTCAAAACTTGTTTTTCTCCCAGCCATGTACATAATTGACATTATAATACAATATCTTTTCTAGACTAATTTTTATATTATTTCACTTTTATATAAAAACATTCGTTAACATATGTGTGTCATCATGTTTATAATAAACTGTAATAACCGTGGGAAGTTGCAGATGTGTCATTTTTCATCTAATTGCTAACTTAAAAGGTTTGTTTTCATTATATATTTAAAGCC
>NC_068361.1:110436015-110570950 GCF_020536995.1 Dreissena polymorpha
TTCGACGATGTTCTATTTGTATCGATTAAATGGATGATTATTGTCTTGGAATCATTTCAAAGTAATAATCAGAGTTTAAAATTATTATTTTGTGCTATTAAACATTTCATTATTTCTTTAATTATTTGCTAAATATTGCTTCATGTAATCGTTACATCGTCAAATTTGGGTCACACTGAGATACTTTTTATATGGGTAAAGTATCTCTAAATTCTTTGCGCGTCTTATAAATAAGACTAACAATCATCATGCAGAGATCTCCCTCTGGTTTAGTTCAAACCAGTATATTTTAGTTTGATTGCATAGGGCTTATTTGATAAAGCTGTAAATTTTGTTTCCTGTGCCTAGAACCAGTACTTTGTGTCTATAGGGAAGATCTAAAGAACGCTTCCACAGTGGGGATCGAACCCGTGACCTCCTGGTCGCTAGGCGGACACCATATCCTTTACGCCACGGCTACCTCAGGGTTTGGGGTAACGGTCAGTTTGTCAAGGTATTCCGAATCATAAGGCATTCTGAATCAACATTTTCATTTTAAAATCTTAACGTTTTGTATGCAATTCGAAAGGTTTTTGTTGTTTCTAAAAATTTAATCCCCCAGCCTGTAAAGAATGAAGAATCATTGTTTTTGATGAAAATGTTGATTCAGAATACCTTATGATACCTGTACCCTGAGGCGGGGGAAATAGGGCATCATTAAAAAAAAAATTGGACTTTAAACCAAACATGAGAAACAATATAATATGTTTTTTTAATCACTTGATTAAGCTATTACCGCCAAATTAAATACATAACAATTCTATTTAGTTTTAAACATTTTAAACTTGACGATTCTGGGTATAGGGCAATCAATTTGCTTGCGTGTCGGGTGAATTTTTATCTGAGGAAAAATTAATAATTTTTTGTTGAGGGAATGGGGCCTTATTTTGGCCAAGTCTTGAATCGTTATAAGACGGTATATAATATTATATTTACCTGTCAATAATATCTGCAAGGGGAGTTAGACAGTATAGATTGATATATACATGTACATGGTCACTGTTAATGTCACTCAAACAGATAAAGTAATCAGTATTGGTATTTAATGGTATGTTTTTTCATGAGAATAAACTTAAGGTTTATAGTGATTACTTTGTATAATAAAACAAAGCATGTGCAAATATTGCAATAGAATATTCATTTTTAACACCATTAAAAAAAAGTTAACAATATCTATACACATTCCTTGGTATTTTACCCTAGCATAACTGCTTCAATCACATAATCATTATTTCAATCAATTAACTGGTTCCGTTATCTCATCATCTCTTAATAAATCATATATATTGATAGCCACCTGCTTCGTACACATTTCAAACTAATATTTCAGACACCAAACGCAAAGCCTATCCCAAGGCAATGCCCCATTTGCGTGGTAAAGGGCAAGACGACTATGTACCTCTGGGTAACAGATCACGTTCGCTGGGTGCAAGCGCTGACGGCAGACCCCATGAAGCCGTTAATGTCAGAGGCACGTGCTAAGACCGGGCGGAAAGTGAAGAAGACAAAGCCGAGGAATTACTACTCTTGCTGGCTGTGCGACCGGTCGGTGATTGACCGGCTGCGTCATCTAGAACAGGAGCACAAAATGGAGGCTGGGACATTCAATTTCGTTTACACAAGAGGGCCGTTTCCGGAAGGTAAGTGTTAAATATTGTTTGTGTGTTTTTTGTATTTAATTTCTCATATTTCTATCAATGTCTAATACAAAACCATACCAAACGATTTGTAACTTTTACATTTAAACGTCATTTACAGGTCGTGAAAACTTCAGGAAAGGTGACCAGCAGACTCGCCACTCATGATTATTGGCATAGGAGGATGAGAAGGTTGAGGAGGAGGAGGAAGAAGACTTTTCGTTCCTAACGCGGAAATACTGCCTGAGCCTGGAACCCAATGCAAGGGTGATGCATGGTCGGAGAAGCTGCAAGTAACAATATGGATTGCTTATATAGTGTAAAGTCTCGAGTCTGTTTACAGGGAAGAACCAATACTTGGTGCATTAAGCCCTGTTTTCCCAGATTTTTTTTGATTATATACATTTCAATTGATAGTCATTAATATTGCAACATGTATATATATTAAAAACCGTGAGGAAATATATATAAGTACATTAAAATTTAAGATAAATATTATTTATTTATAATACTTTGGAATTACTGGTTGTGAGTTAAATTATATGCGATTTCACCATCTAGCATAGAATATCATCCAATAATACTTGTTGCAGCTTCAATCGTTGACTCATATGATGACTACATGTTCCTGCGGAGCAGGCCAGGTGGGTTGGCAAACGAGTCGAAAACACAAGAGGTCAACATGAAGATCAACCGGTTCCTGGCCCTGTCTGGCTACTTGGAAGGAGCGGTGTTGAGTGACGTGCTGTTGTGGAAGAGCCATATGGAGGTCCACGACAGTTCCTCAACACCACTAACCAGCTGAAGACGGTGCGGACTGCACTAACGGCAATCAAGAACTTCCTGAAGTGGTGCGAGGGAATGGTCTAGCGGACGCCCGCGCATTGAACAATGTAAGCGTAAACATAGGATTTGATTTATGTAAATTATTCATTCTTCTTGGACATCTACTTATTAATGTTTTGGCGTTGTCCGTCTTTCTGTCTGTTCTTCCGTCCGTCTTTCCGTCCGTCCAGCACTTTTGTGTCCAGAACCATATCTTGGAAGTGCTTTGGCCGATTTCATTGAAACTTGGTATGAGTATATATATGGATAAGAGGATGATGCACGCCAAATGGCATTGTACACAGTTTGTTAATAACGGAGTTTTGGCCCTTTGTATCTTAAAAAAAATGCTTTTTTGAGTGTCAAATATAACACTTTTGTGTCCAGAAGCATATTGGCGGGGGATATCAATTCAACAAATTTGCTTGTTTAGCTTTATTTTTTTCAGGCTGATCTCCTTCTCACAGGCTGCCTGACCTCAACCGCCTGGATATGAGCCGTCGCAAGGTTGTTCGGAGGGTAGAGGAGAGTGCGGCCATCCTGACGGACGCAAACCTGGAGCGCGACTTCACTGAGAGTGAGCATGTAGTGAAAACGATCAAGCTGTTCCAGGACACCCCGCTGGCACACCTGAAAGATATTCGGGGAATAATTATTAAACTGATAGCGCTCTATAACGCCTCCTGAACCGGCAAGTATACAAACCTGAGGGTATGTAATATAAATAAGCCTAGTATTGATTCGAAAAGATAACCCTAAATTACTTTTCAGACCAGAGTTGTTTTTCAGTAGCAATTGCATAGAATTGAATGAAACTTGAAGTTAATAGGCGTTAAAATTGGGTTTATTTAAGTATACAACAAAGCTGTTCGCCTGTTAATTGACCGACTTGTCTTATGTATAATATTTTTACCAGATTGTTACCTTGAAGACAGATAAACTATAATGCAAAAGTTCATTTTGACATTCCAAGTTCGGGAAAGGCCTTGAAGCCATTGTAAAATTAAACTGTTATGGCCCCTTAATTGATTGAAAATTTCAAATTTCTGTCTGCATATGTTGGTGTATGAATTTAGTGAAATTCATATATTAAATTTGTTATCATTTTTCAGTGGTTCTTGCTTAAGTGTCATCAGGATGATTTGGTCATTTCAGAGATGTACCCTTTATAGCTCAACTTGAGTTATTGTTGCTGGTCTTTGTCTGTTTTGCGATGTGTGTCTATATGTCAACATTTTTACTTAAACAATATCTCCTACTAAACCTTTGGGCAAAGCTTGATGAAACTGGCAGGAATATTCCTGGCATGAAACTCCTTCAATGTTGCTCCAAGAATTGTATTCCATGAAATCCTTGTTGCCGTGGCAACCAAAAGGAAAAACTTAAAAAATCTACTCTGAAACTGCAAGGCCTTGGGCTGAGATATTTAGCATGAAACATTGTGTGGTGGACCTTTACCCGTGGGCAAGTCGATTTTTTGTCGAGCCCACTTATGGAGAGCTTGACATATTTGTCACAGTTGGCGGTTTGGTGTATGTGGATCAGTCCGTCAGTATGAAAGTCCGGGTTAGGCTTGTCTGGAGCGTAAGTCTGTTATTGAATGGAGGAATTTCAAATAACTTACAATAAATGTTCACAATCATGACACGGCCGGTCACTGCTCAAGAAAACGTCAATATCTCAAAGGTCAAGGTCACACTTTGAGTTCAAATGTCAAAAATGGCCATAAATGACCTTGTCTGGGCCATTATTATGTTATTCATTGTCAGAATTAAATTCAATTGAAAATCATGTGTTCACCATAATTTGACGGTGTTGCATGGGAAGGAATAATGTCGAAATCTCGAAGGTCAAGGTCACACTTTAAGTTCAAAGGTAAAAATGGCCATAAATGAGCTTGTCCGGGCCATAAATGTGTCATTCATTGTAAGATTTTAAAATCATTAAGCACATTTGTTCACCATCACTCGACGGTGTGTCATAAGAAAGAATAACGTCAAAATCTCCAAACTCAAGATTACACTTAAGAGTTCAAAGGTTAATTGGTGGGACTTGTACCATGATTGTTCAAACTATGTTCCTGGGGTCAAAATTGCCCTACTGGGGAGGGAAATGTAATTTCCTTATTAGTATATTGTAAAAACTTCAAAAACAAAAATCTTCTCATAAACCACAAGGCCTAGAGCAAAGATATTTGGCATGAAACTTCATCTTGTGGACCTTCACCAAGATTGTTCAAGTATCATTGGATCATATTTGCCCCACCCTCGGATCAAATTTGTTTTCCTTATATAATATATATTATAATGAACACTTAAAAATATTCTTCTCAAAAACTGCAGTGCGAACATACATATTTTGCATAAAACATCATATGGTGAACTTCTATACAGATTTTTAAAATTATCGGCTGGGGGTACCAATGATAAATTCATTGAATTTACCTGCTAAGATTCATTTGCTTTGTGGATATGCAATAACTTGCAATGTTTTTAAAGTGATTGAATGGTTCAACATTAACATAAAATTAAAAAGAAAAAAACTATTTCATACATCATATTATGCTTATAAAAAGCCATAATTATAATGCTTTCATGGGAAAAATGAATGTTTGCTTAATTTTCAAAAATATTAATAAATCTTTCATGTTAAGGATTCCTCGTAAAGGTTTTACGTGTGCACAGAATGTTATGGTAATCTCCAAAGCATTCCCATTACAAAATACATCAGATGTCTATGGATAAGTTATTTTTATGCCCCCTTTCGAAGAAAAGGGGGTATATAGTTTTCGCACTGTCCGTCTGTCTGTCAGTCTGTCACACTTTTCGTGTCCGCTTTCTAATTCAAATAATTTTCATTCGATCTTTACCAAACTTGGTCAGAAGTTGTGTCTAGACAATGTCTAGGTCAAGTTCGAATATGGGTCATGCCGGGTCAAAAACTAGGTCACGGGGTCACTTAGTGCATTTCAAGGATTTAGCATGGTGTCTGCTCTCTAATTGAAGTAGTTTGCATCAACATTCATGCGCCTGTCAAGTATCAGGCATTCAGCGTGAGAGTCGCGCATTTACGCAGCAAAACACCCTCTCACACATCCAAATCTCATGCTCTCCTTTTTTTATACGCCCGTTTTTAAAAACGGGACGTATTATAGTTTCACCCTTGGCGGGCGGCGTCCACAGCAGTGTCCGCTCTCTAATTCAAATAGTTTTCATCCGATCTTCACCAAACTTGGTCAGAAGTTGTGTCTAGACAATATCTAGGTCAAGTTCGAATATGGGTCATGCCGGGTCAAAAACTAGGTCACGAGGTCACTTAGTGCATTTCAAGGATTTAGTTCTTTTTGTCTTCACATTGGGTTTAATGTTTGTTTATGACAGGACAAAAAATCTGATACTCCACTGGTCAAGGTTGCAAGGAATTGGATATAATGTCAATGTTTTTTCTTTTTTTTTGAAATATCATCTATTAAATGACCACACACCCACATTATACCTCCTATCCATGATGGCTTACGTTATACTGTCAAGCACTCGAATAGTCGAGCGCGCTGTCTTCTGACAGCTCTTGTTGCCTTAAATTTTCATTGTTGTTTGAAATTACATTAATAATGGTCAATTTTTTTCACTGCTCTTTGTTATTATTTGTTTTTGGTTTACAACTTTTTCTGCAATCAATTTAAGGGGGCATGTCAATGGTATTTCTCTATGCAATGGCAAATATTCAACATTCCACATGTCCGATTTTTATGAAAAATAAAAGTACATGTATAAGGAACATTGATGAAATCGTTTAAAAAGATTAGTGAAGGGCCTAAAAAATATTATTACATAATGGTCTTAGTGCTTATGGGGATCGAAATCTTGCCCACAACATTCACAATCTTAATGAATATTTTCTGCACAAAACTACTGTTCCATTATTCATTATGGTCAATGAGCATGCGCATAGCTTGATATGTTAATACTACTACGATTTTCTGTGCCCACAAAAAGTGTCGTGGGGATAACTTTTTTTAGCTTGATTATATATATATATAAGTGGAGCTATCCTATTCACCCTGGCGTCGGCGTTACAGTGAGCGTTGGAATGTTAAAGTTTGCGTACCACCTCACATATTTCCTATGTCCTTTGACATATTGCTTTTATATTTTGCATACTTTTTTACCATAATGACACCAATCTATAAAAACAAGAGCAGACAACTGAATCAAGCATTTTGTAAGAATTATGGCCCTTTTTTCACTTAGAATATGAATATTATTGATAAATCTATGTTAAAGTTTGCGTACAACCTCAAATATTTTCTATGTCCTTTGACATATTGCTTTCAAATTTTGCGTACTTCTTTACCAACATGATCCCAATCTATTAACAAGATCAGACAACTGTTTCAAGCATTGTGACAGAATTATGGCCCCTTTTATACGTAGATAATTGAGCATTTGGTTAAGTTTTGTGTTTCGGTCCATTTGACTTGTAAAGTATCATAGCTATTGCTTATTGCTTTCAGACTTGGAGATCTCGCTAACTATCATTAGGGGACTGTACAGGGCAAGTTGCATAACTCTGGTTGGCCTTTTAACGGAATAATGGAATAAATTTCGGCGGAGCATATAGTTGCCAGTTTGTCTTTCCTTACTTACTTACTTCCTTACTTCTGTCACACTTTTGCTACCGTTTCTCATAGCGCCTTCAATACTTAACCAATCGCTTTCATATTTGGCATGTAGGTACCTTGCATGGACCTCTACCTTTTGATGAGGTTTGAGGTCACTGGGGTCAAGGTCACCGATGCTAATAATAGACTTTCTTCCGTCAAACTTTTGCTACTGTTTCTCATAGCGCCTTCAATACTTTACCAATCGCTTTCCTACTTGGCATGTAGGTACCTTGCATGGACCTCTACCTTTTGATGAGGTTTGAGGTCACTGGGGTCAAGGTCAAGGTCACCGAGGCTAATAATAGACTTCCTTTCGTCACACTTTTGCTACCGTTTCTCTTAGCGCCTTCAATACTTTACCGATCTCTTTCATATTAGGCATGTAGGTACCTTGCATGGACCTCTACCTTTTGATGAGGTTTGAGGTCACTGGGTCAAGGTCACTGAGGCTAATAATAGATTTTTTAGGTGTTTATTAACACATACATTGACAAAGCGCATCATCGGGGAGCATCCATCAGTTTCACTGATATTCTTGTTTGTCTTAGTAACTTTGAATATTTTGTTAAATTTTGTGTTTAGATCCACTTTACTTCTAAAGTATCAAGGCTATTGCTTTCAAACTTCAAATACTTTCTTACTATCATGATGGTACTGTACCTGGCAAGTTGAATTTGACCTTGACTTTTGAATGACCTTTACTCCCCCCCCCTCAAACATTTTTTTTTCTTTTTTTTGAAATATCATCTATTAAATGACCACACACACACACATTATACTCCCTCTCCGTGATGGCTTACGTTATACTGTCAAGCACTCGAAAAGTCGAGTGCTCTGTCCTCTGACAGCTCTTGTTAATTAGTAATGTACATATTTACAATATATATAGCAAGGTCTGTGCTTTAAGAAACATTCAAATAAGTTCTTATTAACGCATACATTTATTTCAGAGAAAAAAATTCTGTTTTAGCTGTCGATATGCCCTTTAACAAATCTTATTTGATTCAAGAATCAAATTTTTAATGTGAGCCTTGTTAATTTATTTTTGTACAGAAAATGCAAATAATTTGTTTTTCACCATAACTTAACAGAGTATCCATTGCCTTTTTTTCAGTGTTCCAGACGGCTGGTGATGCATTTCAAGAAAAGCCATCAGAATCTTGCAATGATCTGTATACTTAATAAATGACAAAACAACAACACTGTATTGTTATTATTATTTAATACATAACTTCCATATTTGCCAAAAAGGTATATGATGGAAGTTCAACGTTGTTATTGATGTGATTTGATTGCCTTGCTTTTTATGTCCCCCACTATAGTAGTGGGGGACATATTGTTTTTGCCCTGTCTGTTGGTTGGTCTGTTGGTTGGTTGGTTTGCGCCAACTTTAACATTTTGCAATAACTTTTGCTATATTGAATATAGCAACTTGATATTTGGCATGCATGTGTATCTCATGGAGCTGCACATTTTGAGTGATGAAGGGTCAAGGTCATCCTTCAAGGTCAAACGTCATATAGGGGGACATTGTGTTTCACAAACGCATCTTGTTATTTCAATGTCCCCCTCCACTATAGGGGGGGGACATATTGTTTTTGCACTGTTGGTTGGTTGGTTGGTTGGTTGGTTGGTTGGTTGGTTGGTTGGTTTGTTTGCTCCAACTTTAATATTTTGCCATAACTTTTGCAATATTGAAGATAGCAACTTCATATTTGGCATGCATGTGTTTCTCATGGAGCTGCACATTTTGAGTGGTGAAAGGTCAAGGTCAAATATATAGCTTCAAAGCGGCGCAGAAGGGGACATACTGATAGTGTTTCTGACAAACACATATCTTGTTGTTTCATGAATTTCACACTAAAGTGTTAAGAAATACGACGTTTACATCAAAATGACTCTTTATGAATCATCAAAACTATGTATTTTATGAAACAAGAAATTAAACGAATAGGGATTTTTGTAAATCTGAATGTTGAAGGAAGTACTGGCGTCAACATTGATCCTCATGAACCTAAAATTATTCCAATCAGATAGTTGTCTAAATGAATTTTGCTCTGTGTAAGACTAGGACTTTAGAAAGGCAATGGAAAAGCGTTTGACCTATTAGGTATTCTTATCGTAAAACAATCGCATTCAATATACGGAGAACTAGACAGAGAACACTTCATTATTTTAACATAATTTGATACCTACAGAATTTTTTTTTGCTTGTAAAATATAAGTACGAGTCTATTATTTCAACTTGAAATGTAGGTGAAAATGTGCTCTGGTCTTAAATTACTTCAAATCAGGGATACATAATAAGATTATTTAATTTATAGTACACTTTTGTACGAATATTAAGAAGAGCTGTGGTTTTAAAGTACTCGTACACGCCTGTAGATATAGAGTTTAAGGATGTGTCTGTATGCATACAGTCATTGCTTGGCAGCATGAAGTATCAATGCAAAAATAGCGTCATTAACCGTTTCTGACGAACTTCCTACATACCCAAACGCTTGACACCGTATAGAAAACTAAGTTTTCGTAGCTGATGATACATCCACAAGAAAATTGAAATGCAAATGGTACTACACAGTCTAACGTATACCAATGGAAAGATCTAGGATCCCAAAAGGTGCCTGGTGCTGCTAAAGAAATGAGCAGTGTGGAAATTCGGAACAGACGATGACATTTTCTGATTATGTGTTATATCAAGGGTATTTGTAAGTATAATGTATTTAATTACAGGTGTAAGCACATGTGCTTCGTGAGTGTTGTTATCGAATACTTGACAAAGTTAATTAAAGTTTGGAGGATATTTATCATTTCAATGTTGATGCCCTAAAGGGACAGGAGCGATGAACCAAAAAAAGGAGCTGGGTGAAGCTACCTCCTATTTTGCTCTACGTTTTCCCTAGGTATACCAAGTTTGTTTGAGCCTATACATTGTGAAATATGTTTTGTTATTATGAAACCGGTTAACGTCAAATAGACGCGATTTATATGGGAAATGATTTTAGAAAGAAACGAATTGAGCAAATTACAAGGCCCGGTCGGACCGACTAACGAAATTGCAACGGAGAAAAAACGCACAAAAATGCAGATTTTGGTTATCCTGTGATTGAATTTACCTGCTCTGCCACTCAAGACTCTCGCAAACGGTGTGTGAAGCGTAGGAAACACACAATGACCGCACAAGTACCGGTGCTATAACGGGAAAAAACGAACGTTTAACGGATATGTACCTGATAATTAACGGTCGGCTAACGGATATGACTGTGCGAGTAAAGGACTTCTACCGGATAAAACGGCAGAGAAATGCATTAGTACCGGACAAAACGTTCGCCCAACGTGAGAGAAATGGAAAAGTACCGAACACCAACGTACAACGTACAACGATGAAAGAGTAGGGCACATCCTCAGAATCATGTGGCAAAACTTCAGGTTCTGGCAGGTTAAGGTCTCCGTTCTCAGCTGCTGCCTTCAGGTCAGACTCGTTCCACAACTGTGCATCGGATGCAGCAACACGGCCTCCAATGTCAGCCCAGACGAACTTGTAGTCAAAATCCTACAGGGCTAGCAGGACAACGGTTAAGTATTTCTTGTAGTTAAAATACGTAGACCCGTATCTTGGTGTACATTTGCAGGCAATATGTTCGCCATCAATAGCACCAATAGTATGGGGGATATTCCAGCTGTCCCTGAAGCCGTCCGCTATTCGCGTGCAATCGGCAGCTGTTGTTGGCAACGGCATCACCTCGTCAGCATACTCATCTATGACTGCTCTACAGACCTGACGCGTAAAAGATAACAGTATAATAAGCTAGCGTGGATTATAAGTGTATGACACATGTCGTAGATAATCCATGACTTTTAGCGAGTGGATGATAAGGTAAAAACATACTACTTCATAAAATGTGCTTATAACTGTGCATTTCAAGATATGCGCACAAGACAGTACTAATGACAATATACAATTTAGAAGGTTAGTGTTGTAGTGCGCGCACTCATCTATTTGCCTTTTATCCTATACCAATAACTTAACACAATGCAATTCATATAAACTGATGCTAGACGTAGACATTCAAATATATAAATATGTTTAAATGACTAACAGAAGCCTTTTTTTATTTATTTTAACACTATAGTAAATTAAGCGGTACTTATTTGTAGCACGAGAAGAGAAATAGTGTTGTGGGGTACCCTCCAGCCGAATCGCATATCACGGTACTTTGAACCAGACACAAGATGCCGCAGCGCAATTGATAGCTTCATCCCTGGTTCAATATGAAGTCTGTAGTTGTTGCGCTGTTACGTTATCCTTTGGCCCACTCGTGCGAGAATCTCATCAAACATCTCGGTTGGCACTCTCATGAAGTTGACAAATGCGAAATGGATCTCTTGAACAATGCTATACAAACTACCGGTACATGTACCGCTTGTAATTGATATATCACGTGTGTTATGTATCTTGAACACGGGTATACAAACTACTGGTGCACGTGGCGCTTGTCATTAATATCACGCAGGCGACGTGGATCTCTTGAGCATGCGTATGTCAACTAACGGTACACTTGACGCTTGCCATGAACATCACGCAGGCGACATGGATCACTTGATAATGCGTATGTCAACTACCCCTACACATGAAGATTGCCATTAATATCACGCAGGCGACATCGATCTCATTAACATGCGTATGTCAACTAACGGTACACGTGACGCTTTATATTAATATCACGTATGTGACATGGATGTCTTGAACAAGGGTACGACAACTAAAGGTATACGTGACGCTTGATATTACTATCACACAGGCGACATGGATCTCTTGAACAAGGTAACACCAACTACCGGTACACGTGACGCTTGATATATCGCGTATGTGACATGGATCTCTTGAACAAAGGTACGCCAACTAAAGGTACACGTGGCGCTTGATATTACTATCACACAGGCGACATCTATCTCTTGAACAAGGCTATATATGTACCGCTTGTAATTGATATAACACGTGTGTTATGTTTCTTGAACACGGGTATACAAACTACTGGTACACGTGGCGCTTGTCATCAATATCACGCAGGCGATATGGATCTCTTGGGCATGCGTATGTCAACTAACGGTACACGTGACGCTTGCCATTAATATCACGCATGCGACATGTATCTCTTGAGCATGCGTATGTCAACTAACGGTACACGTGACGCTTGCCATGAACATCACGCAGGCGACATGGATCTCTTGGGCATGCGTATGTCAACTAACGGTACACTTGACGCTTGTCACGAACATCACGCAGGCGACAATTGAGCATGCGTATGTCAACTAACGGTACACGTAACGCTTGCCATGAACATCACTCAGGCGACATGGATCTCTTGGGCATGCGTATGTCAACCGCCGTTACAAGTGACGCTCGTCATTAATATCAAAGTACTAGTACATGTACCGCTTGTAATTGATATCACACTTGCGTTATGTATCTTGAACATGGGTATACAAACTACTGGTATACGTGGCGCTTGTTATGTCACGCATGCGACATGGATCTCTTGAATATGCGTATATAAACCACCGGTACACGTGACGCTTGAATGATATCACGCATGCGATTGTTCACTTAAACATGACTATGCCAACTAAGGTACAATTGTCTCTTGTAATAGATATTACTTGAACATGGGTATGCTAACTATCGATATACGTGCCGCTTGTACTTGATATGGCACATGAATTTATGTAACATATGTATGCAACTACCGGTAAATGTACCGCTTGTAATCGTGTCACCAGTTATAACAATGTTAAACCGTATAGTAAATTTCTTTGTCATTTTTAAAACCTAGATATGCCCGATACACCAGTCACTCGTGTCAACCTGTACACTTGAAGGAAAGTTGTAATTTGTATTGATATGGCTCCTTTGAGGTAAGAATAATAACACATTGTATGCATAATAGTTATATTGATCAAAAAGTGAAACAACACGATACAACCATACATCACATTACAAAAACTGTATACAAATACGAATATTTATTTGCAGTCAGGCCACAGGGCCATAATACATACAGTTTAATTTCATAATTATATAAAATAACCTGAATAGTTAAAGAATGCAAAGTCATATGATGCAACACACGCATGCACTTTCGTAGAACAAATGCTGCTATACATTATAATACCACCAAAACAAGGATTACCTTATAATTAAATACCTATAACATGTAAGCATGCAAAATAGTAACATACTTATAAAGTAACCTAAGAATCAGTATTTTTTATCAGATATAAATAAACAATGCAATACAAGCATGCAGTATTAAAATGACAGCTAATTTGCATGATAATTACGTAGTTGTTATATATTAGCATTCACATACACACATTTTGCAATCAAAAATATGTGCTTGTAATTTTCATCGGCCATTAACATATTGAACAAACCAAACAGTTTCCATTTCATTCAACCACTGCGGAATAAACAAACCATATCTGTGTTATACAATGGGCACTGCATAAACACAGGGTACTCATCTTCTACATTATAAACATGTCGCATAAGACAAAATTTACAGTATCTATGATCACGTATATAACATACAACAAGAATATCAGTGAAACTGATGGATGCTCCCCGATGATGCGCTATGTCAATCTATGTGTTAATAACCACCTAAAAAAATCTATTATTAGCCTCGGTGACATTGACCCCAGTGACCTCAAACCTCATCAAAAGGTAGAGGTCCATGTAAGGTATCTACATGCCAAATATGAAAGAGATCGGTAAAGTATTGAAGGTGCTATGAGAAACTGTAACAAAAGTGTGACGGAAAAAATCTATTATTAGCCTTGGTGACCTTGACCCCAGTGACCTCATCAAAAGGTAAAGGTCCATGCAAGGTACCTACATGCCAAATATGAAAGAGATCGGTAAAATATTGAAGGTGCTATGGGAAACTAGTAAGGAAGAACAAACTGGCAGCTATATGCTCCGCCGAAATTTTATTTCGGGGAGCATAACAATTAGGAAAAATATGAAAAACAACGAATTTCAAGAATAAATGCTACGACAGAATCAGGAACACTGATAATAAAATGGCTTTTATAAGGTGCATGAAGACAGCGAAATGAATACTGCAAATCATACAAGTCACAGAACATATCATTGACAATTTTTCATAAATGATTCAACTATAAAGGTGCCATGATGACACTATATCGCTCATCTGACTGTTGCTTTTGTCTATAAACTTGAACTCTCTTCCTGGCCCTTTAAAAGAAGTGTTCACTATGAGCAAATAAGGACAAATTTGCCTGTGAGTTGGGTATAGCATCTTTTGAAATTTACGGAGGAGGTCAACCAGACGATGTTTTATGCCAAATATATAGCTTTCCTTTTGGTTGCCATCTCAACCAGATTTATGCATGGAATGCATTTTATTTAACAACTTTGATAGAGGTTCATGCAAGAAAACTCGTGCCATGTTTCATTAAGGTTGGCACAGAGGTTAGATGTTGTTTAAGTAAAAAATGTTGACCCATGACGGACCAAGACCATTCACAATAGCTCACCCTGAGCACTTTATGCTCAGTTGAGATATAAACACAAAACAATTATTGCATAATAATACATAGTATGTGTTTACTCGCTCAGTCTTTAAATAGAAAAAAAGCATCAAAAGATGCAATAGTAAGTATTAAAAGTTGAGATGAACTTAAAATTATAGATCATTTAAGTATCACATTAAACTAACCCAGCTAAAGCAATTCTTATCTTTTTTTCATATGATAACTTTTTCTTCTTATTCCATTCATTTAAAAAGAATTGTAGGTAAAAGCAAAAGTGTGACTGTGACATCTGACGGGCCGACCTTTTAATGCGCTGTATAAAGCTGTTGAATTGTTCACATATTTCAGAATTTACAGATTCAAAGCCTTGAAGTCTGCTAGCTGTAAAAGCACTAGAACATTTGTGGGAGTAGCCATGGAAAATGTCATGAAAAAAACGTACATTTTTATAGTATCCACTTTCTCTGTTTAAATATTCTTGTAAATTACATGCAAAGTCATAAAACACGTCTTGTGGAGGGGTTTCTAAATAGCTATAGAGCGATCTTCCTTCTGCCCAAGTCATGTGAAAACCATAGCAATGACCATGGTCTGCACAGAACCAAAGAAATAATGTTAATGTTCCTCGAGCAGAAGTTTGAACTTTAGAATAAAGCTTTTGACATTTTTCAAATTCTAAAGTCGTATCGTCATGGTCTATATTTCTTTTAACAAAGCTATCATTGTCAATGGATAACTTTCTTACACTTCTTAACTTTAACCCAGATTCATTAAAATCATAGGCCCTTCCAAACTTTTCAGGATTGTATGTGCCCAGTTGAGGTACAGGTGGTTCTGGTTCAGTAACTTGCAATGACATTGATTCATTAATTAGATATTGCAAAAATAATCCAATGTCATCAGGCAATATTTCATTGTTACTTATTAAAGACTCGCAAATTAAATCTCTTAGTTCAGGTGCAAACGAACGAGTTTCAATAACAATACTATTAAATCGATCATTTTCAATATTGGGGGTATTTAATAATAGTTGAATTTTGTAACAATATGCAGGGGGTACCAGGCTTGTAATGGACGCTGTTGTGGCTAGCATTTTTAAAACATTTGAATATGCAACTCGTTCATTATCACTCATTTGATAAAATCTTTCGAAGGAACCCAAAACTTCAGAGGGCAGTGCTTGTTTTAACAACTCGATACGGTCCAATAAATCCCTCTCTGGAATAATTTCATTCTCTTTAATTTCATTCAGTTCTTTCCGAGCAATGTAATCTAAAGTAGTTCGAAGTTTATCATTTCTTGTTTGTCTATTCCATTCAAATTTTTCAAAAAACATCTATCCATTCTACGATGCAGCGTATTATTAATGCCCAACCCGGTTTGTTTCTGTAATTTCCTCATAATTTGAATTCCGAAATCCAACCCCTACTTTTGTACCATCACAGCACAATCTCTTAGGACCATAACCACATACACCACAGGGTATACGGAAATCTATGTTCATGTTTGAAGCCCAACTGAACCAAAAATTTTAAAAAACTGTTTGATCCATAAACCTAGCCTCATTTTTAAACTGGCAGTAAGAGGAAAAAGTGCAACTAGAATTCATAACCATAGATACAAATTCCCACCCTATTTCATCTCCTGCTGCTGTATCCCTACTTAATACATGTATACAATCTAAGTCCCCTTCATCCCAAAGAATTCTGCATGGCTTACTAATTGAATTATAGCATTCACGTATATGAATGTCACATTTTACAGGTGCAAAATTTGTGTAAATAGTTAATGTCCTTTGTCTTTCGTGTATGGTCAGTTCATTTTCACTGTAATTATCGTCATCTTCGCGCTTGAGCCAACCGCTTCCACAGGGACAGGTATTGTCTGGAATATCTGGAAATAATACAGGTCCTTTTAGGCAGCCATCTGAACATCTAACAAGATTAGAATCATTCCACTGATCACGTTTTATGATATTTTTCCTTAACTCATTAGTGTCTTTAAGTCTGGTAGAATGTTTACTTCTACACTTAAAATTCCAAAGTCCAGATTCCTCATTGAAGTTATTGTATGCAGCAGTACTTAATGTAACCGAAACAGGCATTTCATCATCAATATTGTCATCAAATAACTGCTGTTCTTCATCATCATTGTTATCATTAGTTGTATGAATTAAATCTTCCCACATGTGAGTATATGATTTAAATAAGTTTAAGTGCCTACAAACCTTCGAATTTAGTAAAGTACTTATATTTCTCTTAATATAACTCTTTTGAGAACGGCATCTACCAGCAGTGCATGACACAGTGCATTTACCAAGCCTTTTGTTCATGCTAAAATGAACAAAAGCTGGATACTCGTCACCTTCTATAAGAACAGAATATTTTCTAATTTCTGGTTTTCTAGATATTTCAACTATTTCTGATTGTTAAAACACAAAGCCTTTTGAACAAAGTGTTGGATTCTTGACAATGATTCTGGACACTGTACATGGTCCGGTGCTAAACAAGGTAATACATGCAATTTAACAAACTTACAATGCATGCAAGTTACACAGTTATCTCCTGAAGAGTCTAAAATTATAAATTCTTCGTTCCTAATATTAAATTCCTTCACATTAAGCAGAGTTTTGTATATTTTACATGTGCAGTCAAGATAGTCACCAGTTTCTTGACAAAACCTAGTAGTGAAAATAAAATCATTTGCTTTAAATGAACCATCCATTTCACAGTAATCATTAAGGCAACAAACTAGATTGCCACTGTCATCATGCATTTGTATAACTAAAGTGCCATGGTCTAGAAGGGAACAACAGTAGTTTTTAAATATTGACAGGTTTCCGAAATGCTCAGAAATATCCGTTTCAGTGTCTTTATTAGAAATGCCAACTCTTTTCTCTAATTCTGATCTACAAATATTTATTGGCTTTAAATGCTTTATGGTCTTTCTTTTTTTCAAAACTGGTTCTGACGTATTATATTTTTTCATTCAAAATCATAGAGTATATTTACATAACATAAAGCTATACAACAATATGTGTTCCATTTAAAAACCTGATTGTAAAGTGTGTCAGGCCTATCAACTTTCCAGGATGAATGCTTCCTTATAAAATAGTCGAGCAGGGCATCTTCAGATGAACAGCACACCCTGCAGTTTGGGCAATTGTAGCAAGGGACCTTGGGCTGAGATATTTAGCATGAAACATTGTGTGGTGGACCTTTACCCGTGGGCAAGTCGATTTTTTGTCGAGCCCACTTATGGAGAGCTTGACATATTTGTCACAGTTGGCGGTTTGGTGTATGTGGATCAGTCCGTCAGTATGAAAGTCCGGGTTAGGCTTGTCTGGAGCGTAAGTCTGTTATTGAATGGAGGAATTTCAAATAACTTACAATAAATGTTCACAATCATGACACGGCCGGTCACTGCTCAAGAAAACGTCAATATCTCAAAGGTCAAGGTCACACTTTGAGTTCAAATGTCAAAAATGGCCATAAATGACCTTGTCTGGGCCATTATTATGTCATTCATTGTCAGAATTAAATTCAATTGAAAATCATGTGTTCACCATAATTTGACGGTGTTGCATGGGAAGGAATAATGTCGAAATCTCGAAGGTCAAGGTCACACTTTAAGTTCAAAGGTAAAAATGGCCATAAATGAGCTTGTCCGGGCCATAAATGTGTCATTCATTGTAAGATTTTAAAATCATTAAGCACATTTGTTCACCATCACTCGACGGTGTGTCATAAGAAAGAATAACGTCAAAATCTCCAAACTCAAGATTACACTTAAGAGTTCAAAGGTTAATTGGTGGGACTTGTACCATGATTGTTCAAACTATGTTCCTGGGGTCAAAATTGCCCTACTGGGGAGGGAAATGTAATTTCCTTATTAGTATATTGTAAAAACTTCAAAAACAAAAATCTTCTCATAAACCACAAGGCCTAGAGCAAAGATATTTGGCATGAAACTTCATCTTGTGGACCTTCACCAAGATTGTTCAAGTATCATTGGATCATATTTGCCCCACCCTCGGATCAAATTTGTTTTCCTTATATAATATATATTATAATGAACACTTAAAAATATTCTTCTCAAAAACTGCAGTGCGAACATACATATTTTGCATAAAACATCATATGGTGAACTTCTATACAGATTTTTAAAATTATCGGCTGGGGGTACCAATGATAAATTCATTGAATTTACCTGCTAAGATTCATTTGCTTTTGTGGATATGCAATAACTTGCAATGTTTTTAAAGTGATTGAATGGTTCAACATTAACATAAAATTAAAAAGAAAAAAACTATTTCATACATCATATTATGCTTATAAAAAGCCATAATTATAATGCTTTCATGGGAAAAATGAATGTTTGCTTAATTTTCAAAAATATTAATAAATCTTTCATGTTAAGGATTCCTCGTAAAGGTTTTACGTGTGCACAGAATGTTATGGTAATCTCCAAAGCATTCCCATTACAAAATACATCAGATGTCTATGGATAAGTTATTTTTATGCCCCCTTTCGAAGAAAAGGGGGTATATAGTTTTCGCACTGTCCGTCTGTCTGTCAGTCTGTCACACTTTTCGTGTCCGCTTTCTAATTCAAATAATTTTCATTCGATCTTTACCAAACTTGGTCAGAAGTTGTGTCTAGACAATGTCTAGGTCAAGTTCGAATATGGGTCATGCCGGGTCAAAAACTAGGTCACGGGGTCACTTAGTGCATTTCAAGGATTTAGCATGGTGTCTGCTCTCTAATTGAAGTAGTTTGCATCAACATTCATGCGCCTGTCAAGTATCAGGCATTCAGCGTGAGAGTCGCGCATTTACGCAGCAAAACACCCTCTCACACATCCAAATCTCATGCTCTCCTTTTTTTATACGCCCGTTTTAAAAACGGGACGTATTATAGTTTCACCCTTGGCGGGCGGCGTCCACAGCAGTGTCCGCTCTCTAATTCAAATAGTTTTCATCCGATCTTCACCAAACTTGGTCAGAAGTTGTGTCTAGACAATATCTAGGTCAAGTTCGAATATGGGTCATGCCGGGTCAAAAAATAGGTCACGAGGTCACTTAGTGCATTTCAAGGATTTAGTTCTTTTTGTCTTCACATTGGGTTTAATGTTTGTTTATGACAGGACAAAAAATCTGATACTCCACTGGTCAAGGTTGCAAGGAATTGGATATAATGTCAATGTTTTTTCTTTTTTTTTGAAATATCATCTATTAAATGACCACACACCCACATTATACCTCCTATCCATGATGGCTTACGTTATACTGTCAAGCACTCGAATAGTCGAGCGCGCTGTCTTCTGACAGCTCTTGTTGCCTTAAATTTTCATTGTTGTTTGAAATTACATTAATAATGGTCATTTTTTTTCACTGCTCTTTGTTATTATTTGTTTTTGGTTTACAACTTTTTCTGCAATCAATTTAAGGGGACATGTCAATGGTATTTCTCTATGCAATGGCAAATATTCAACATTCCACATGTCCGATTTTTATGAAAAATAAAAGTACATGTATAAGGAACATTGATGAAATCGTTTAAAAAGATTAGTGAAGGGCCTAAAAAATATTATTACATAATGGTCTTAGTGCTTATGGGGATCGAAATCTTGCCCACAACATTCACAATCTTAATGAATATTTTCTGCACAAAACTACTGTTCCATTATTCATTATGGTCAATGAGCATGCGCATAGCTTGATATGTTAATACTACTACGATTTTCTGTGCCCACAAAAAGTGTCGTGGGGATAACTTTTTTTAGCTTGACTATATATATATATAAGTGGAGCTATCCTATTCACCCTGGCGTCGGCGTTACAGTGAGCGTTGGAATGTTAAAGTTTGCGTACCACCTCACATATTTCCTATGTCCTTTGACATATTGCTTTTATATTTTGCATACTTTTTTACCATAATGACACCAATCTATAAAAACAAGAGCAGACAACTGAATCAAGCATTTTGTAAGAATTATGGCCCTTTTTTCACTTAGAATATGAATATTATTGATAAATCTATGTTAAAGTTTGCGTACAACCTCAAATATTTTCTATGTCCTTTGACACATTGCTTTCAAATTTTGCGTACTTCTTTACCAACATGATCCCAATCTATTAACAAGATCAGACAACTGTATCAAGCATTGTGACAGAATTATGGCCCCTTTTATACGTAGATAATTGAGCATTTGGTTAAGTTTTGTGTTTCGGTCCATTTGACTTGTAAAGTATCATAGCTATTGCTTTTTGCTTTCAGACTTGGAGATCTCGCTAACTATCATTAGGGGACTGTACAGGGCAAGTTGCATAACTCTGGTTGGCCTTTTAACGGAATAATTGAATAAATTTCGGCGGAGCATATAGTTGCCAGTTTGTCTTTCCTTACTTACTTACTTCCTTACTTCTGTCACACTTTTGCTACCGTTTCTCATAGCGCCTTCAATATTTAACCAATCGCTTTCATATTTGGCATGTAGGTACCTTGCATGGACCTCTACCTTTTGATGAGGTTTGAGGTCACTGGGGTCAAGGTCACCGATGCTAATAATAGACTTTCTTCCGTCAAACTTTTGCTACTGTTTCTCATAGCGCCTTCAATACTTAACCAATCGCTTTCATATTTGGCATGTAGGTACCTTGCATGGACCTCTACCTTTTGATGAGGTTTGAGGTCACTGGGGTCAAGGTCACCGATGCTAATAATAGACTTTCTTCCGTCAAACTTTTGCTACTGTTTCTCATAGCGCCTTCAATACTTTACCAATCGCTTTCCTACTTGGCATGTAGGTACCTTGCATGGACATCTACCTTTTGATGAGGTTTGAGGTCACTGGGGTCAAGGTCAAGGTCACCGAGGCTAATAATAGACTTCCTTTCGTCACACTTTTGCTACCGTTTCTCTTAGCGCCTTCAATACTTTACCGATCTCTTTCATATTAGGCATGTAGGTACCTTGCATGGACCTCTACCTTTTGATGAGGTTTGAGGTCACTGGGTCAAGGTCACTGAGGCTAATAATAGATTTTTTAGGTGTTTATTAACACATACATTGACAAAGCGCATCATCGGGTAGCATCCATCAGTTTCACTGATATTCTTGTTTGTCTTAGTAACTTTGAATATTTTGTTAAATTTTGTGTTTAGATCCACTTTACTTCTAAAGTATCAAGGCTATTGCTTTCAAACTTCAAATACTTTCTTACTATCATGATGGTACTGTACCTGGCAAGTTGAATTTGACCTTGACTTTTGAATGACCTTTACTCCCCCCCCCCCTCAAATTTTTTTTTTCTTTTTTTTGAAATATCATCTATTAAATGACCACACACACACACATTATACTCCCTCTCCGTGATGGCTTACGTTATACTGTCAAGCACTCGAAAAGTCGAGTGCTCTGTCCTCTGACAGCTCTTGTTAATTAGTAATGTACATATTTACAATATATATAGCAAGGTCTGTGCTTTAAGAAACATTCAAATAAGTTCTTATTAACGCATACATTTATTTCAGAGAAAAAAATTCTGTTTTAGCTGTCGATATGCCCTTTAACAAATCTTATTTGATTCAAGAATCAAATTTTTAATGTGAGCCTTGTTAATTTATTTTTGTACAGAAAATGCAAATAATTTGTTTTTCACCATAACTTAACAGAGTATCCATTGCCTTTTTTTCAGTGTTCCAGACGGCTGGTGATGCATTTCAAGAAAAGCCATCAGAATCTTGCAATGATCTGTATACTTAATAAATGACAAAACAACAACACTGTATTGTTATTATTATTTAATACATAACTTCCATATTTGCCAAAAAGGTATATGATGGAAGTTCAACGTTGTTATTGATGTGATTTGATTGCCTTGCTTTTTATGTCCCCCACTATTGTTTTTGCCCTGTCTGTTGGTTGGTCTGTTGGTTGGTTGGTTTGCGCCAACTTTAACATTTTGCAATAACTTTTGCTATATTGAATATAGCATCTTGATATTTGGCATGCATGTGTATCTCATGGAGCTGCACATTTTGAGTGATGAAGGGTCAAGGTCATCCTTCAAGGTCAAACGTCATATAGGGGGACATTGTGTTTCACAAACGCATCTTGTTATTTCAATGTCCCCCTCCACTATAGGGGGGGGGACATATTGTTTTTGCACTGTTGGTTGGTTGGTTGGTTGGTTGGTTTGTTTGCTCCAACTTTAATATTTTGCCATAACTTTTGCAATATTGAAGATAGCAACTTCATATTTGGCATGCATGTGTTTCTCATGGAGCTGCACATTTTGAGTGGTGAAAGGTCAAGGTCAAATATATAGCTTCAAAGCGGCGCAGAAGGGGACATACTGATAGTGTTTCTGACAAACACATATCTTGTTGTTTCATGAATTTCACACTAAAGTGTTAAGAAATACGACGTTTACATCAAAATGACTCTTTATGAATCATCAAAACTATGTATTTTATGAAACAAGAAATTAAACGAATAGGGATTTTTGTATATCTGAATGTTGAAGGAAGTACTGGCGTCAACATTGATCCTCATGAACCTAAAATTATTCCAATCAGATAGTTGTCTAAATGAATTTTGCTCTGTGTAAGACTGGGACTTTAGAAAGGCAATGGAAAAGCGTTTGACCTATTAGGTATTCTTATCGTAAAACAATCGCATTCAATATACGGAGAACTAGACAGAGAACACTTCATTATTTTAACATAATTTGATACCTACAGAATTTTTTTTTGCTTGTAAAATATAAGTACGAGTCTATTATTTCAACTTGAAATGTAGGTGAAAATGTGCTCTGGTCTTAAATTACTTCAAATCAGGGATACATAATAAGATTATTTAATTTATAGTACACTTTTGTACGAATATTAAGAAGAGCTGTGGTTTTAAAGTACTCGTACACGCCTGTAGATATAGAGTTTAAGGATGTGTCTGTATGCATACAGTCATTGCTTGGCAGCATGAAGTATCAATGCAAAAATAGCGTCATTAACCGTTTCTGACGAACTTCCTACATACCCAAACGCTTGACACCGTATAGAAAACTAAGTTTTCGTAGCTGATGATACATCCACAAGAAAATTGAAATGCAAATGGTACTACACAGTCTAACGTATACCAATGGAAAGATCTAGGATCCCAAAAGGTGCCTGGTGCTGCTAAAGAAATGAGCAGTGTGGAAATTCGGAACAGACGATGACATTTTCTGATTATGTGTTATATCAAGGGTATTTGTAAGTATAATGTATTTAATTACAGGTGTAAGCACATGTGCTTCGTGAGTGTTGTTATCGAATACTTGACAAAGTTAATTAAAGTTTGGAGGATAATTATCATTTCAATGTTGATGCCCTAAAGGGACAGGAGCGATGAACCAAAAAAAGGAGCTGGGTGAAGCTACCTCCTATTTTGCTCTACGTTTTCCCTAGGTATACCAAGTTTGTTTGAGCCTATACATTGTGAAATATGTTTTGTTATTATGAAACCGGTTAACGTCAAATAGACGCGATTTATATGGGAAATGATTTTAGAAAGAAACGAATTGAGCAAATTACAAGGCCCGGTCGGACCGACTAACGAAATTGCAACGGAGAAAAAACGCACAAAAATGCAGATTTTGGTTATCCTGTGATTGAATTTACCTGCTCTGCCACTCAAGACTCTCGCAAACGGTGTGTGAAGCGTAGGAAACACACAATGACCGCACAAGTACCGGTGCTATAACGGGAAAAAACGAACGTTTAACGGATATGTACCTGATAATTAACGGTCGGCTAACGGATATGACTGTGCGAGTAAAGGACTTCTACCGGATAAAACGGCAGAGAAATGCATTAGTACCGGACAAAACGTTCGCCCAACGTGAGAGAAATGGAAAAGTACCGAACACCAACGTACAACGTACAACGATGAAAGAGTAGGGCACATCCTCAGAATCATGTGGCAAAACTTCAGGTTCTGGCAGGTTAAGGTCTCCGTTCTCAGCTGCTGCCTTCAGGTCAGACTCGTTCCACAACTGTGCATCGGATGCAGCAACACGGCCTCCAATGTCAGCCCAGACGAACTTGTAGTCAAAATCCTACAGGGCTAGCAGGACAACGGTTAAGTATTTCTTGTAGTTAAAATACGTAGACCCGTATCTTGGTGTACATTTGCAGGCAATATGTTCGCCATCAATAGCACCAAGAGTATGGGGGATATCCCAGCTGTCCCTGAAGCCGTCCGCTATTCGCGTGCAATCGGCAGCTGTTGTTGGCAACGGCATCACCTCGTCAGCATACTCATCTATGACTGCTCTACAGACCTGACGCGTAAAAGATAACAGTATAATAAGCTAGCGTGGATTATAAGTGTATGACACATGTCGTAGATAATCCATGACTTTTAGCGAGTGGATGATAAGGTAAAAACATACTACTTCATAAAATGTGCTTATAACTGTGCATTTCAAGATATGCGCACAAGACAGTACTAATGACAATATACAATTTAGAAGGTTAGTGTTGTAGTGCGCGCACTCATCTATTTGCCTTTTATCCTATACCAATAACTTAACACAATGCAATTCATATAAACTGATGCTAGACGTAGACATTCAAATATATAAATATGTTTAAATGACTAACAGAAGCCTTTTTTTATTTATTTTAACACAATAGTAAATTAAGCGGTACTTATTTGTAGCACGAGAAGAGAAATAGTGTTGTGGGGTACCCTCCAGCCGAATCGCATATCACGGTACTTTGAACCAGACACAAGATGCCGCAGCGCAATTGATAGCTTCATCCCTGGTTCAATATGAAGTCTGTAGTTGTTGCGCTGTTACGTTATCCTTTGGCCCACTCGTGCGAGAATCTCATCAAACATCTCGGTTGGCACTCTCATGAAGTTGACAAATGCGAAATGGATCTCTTGAACAATGCTATACAAACTACCGGTACATGTACCGCTTGTAATTGATATATCACGTGTGTTATGTATCTTGAACACGGGTATACAAACTACTGGTGCACGTGGCGCTTGTCATTAATATCACGCAGGCGACGTGGATCTCTTGAGCATGCGTATGTCAACTAACGGTACACTTGACGCTTGCCATGAACATCACGCAGGCGACATGGATCACTTGATAATGCGTATGTCAACTACCCCTACACATGAAGATTGCCATTAATATCACGCAGGCGACATCGATCTCATTAACATGCGTATGTCAACTAACGGTACACGTGACGCTTTATATTAATATCACGTATGTGACATGGATGTCTTGAACAAGGGTACGACAACTAAAGGTATACGTGACGCTTGATATTACTATCACACAGGCGACATGGATCTCTTGAACAAGGTAACACCAACTACCGGTACACGTGACGCTTGATATATCGCGTATGTGACATGGATCTCTTGAACAAAGGTACGCCAACTAAAGGTACACGTGGCGCTTGATATTACTATCACACAGGCGACATCTATCTCTTGAACAAGGCTATATATGTACCGCTTGTAATTGATATAACACGTGTGTTATGTTTCTTGAACACGGGTATACAAACTACTGGTACACGTGGCGCTTGTCATCAATATCACGCAGGCGATATGGATCTCTTGGGCATGCGTATGTCAACTAACGGTACACGTGACGCTTGCCATTAATATCACGCATGCGACATGTATCTCTTGAGCATGCGTATGTCAACTAACGGTACACGTGACGCTTGCCATGAACATCACGCAGGCGACATGGATCTCTTGGGCATGCGTATGTCAACTAACGGTACACTTGACGCTTGTCACGAACATCACGCAGGCGACAATTGAGCATGCGTTTGTCAACTAACGGAACACGTAACGCTTGCCATGAACATCACTCAGGCGACATGGATCTCTTGGGCATGCGTATGTCAACCGCCGTTACAAGTGACGCTCGTCATTAATATCAAAGTACTAGTACATGTACCGCTTGTAATTGATATCACACTTGCGTTATGTATCTTGAACATGGGTATACAAACTACTGGTATACGTGGCGCTTGTTATGTCACGCATGCGACATGGATCTCTTGAATATGCGTATATAAACCACCGGTACACGTGACGCTTGAATGATATCACGCATGCGATTGTTCACTTAAACATGACTATGCCAACTAAGGTACAATTGTCTCTTGTAATAGATATTACTTGAACATGGGTATGCTAACTATCGATATACGTGCCGCTTGTACTTGATATGGCACATGAATTTATGTAACATATGTATGCAACTACCGGTAAATGTACCGCTTGTAATCGTGTCACCAGTTATAACAATGTTAAACCGTATAGTAAATTTCTTTGTCATTTTTAAAACCTAGATATGCCCGATACACCAGTCACTCGTGTCAACCTGTACACTTGAAGGAAAGTTGTAATTTGTATTGATATGGCTCCTTTGAGGTAAGAATAATAACACATTGTATGCATAATAGTTATATTGATCAAAAAGTGAAACAACACGATACAACCATACATCACATTACAAAAACTGTATACAAATACGAATATTTATTTGCAGTCAGGCCACAGGGCCATAATACATACAGTTTAATTTCATAATTATATAAAATAACCTGAATAGTTAAAGAATACAAAGTCATATGATGCAACACACGCATGCACTTTCGTAGAACAAATGCTGCTATACATTATAATACCACCAAAACAAGGATTACCTTATAATTAAATACCTATAACATGTAAGCATGCAAAATAGTAACATACTTATAAAGTAACCTAAGAATCAGTATTTTTTATCAGATATAAATAAACAATGCAATACAAGCATGCAGTATTAAAATGACAGCTAATTTGCATGATAATTACGTAGTTGTTATATATTAGCATTCACATACACACATTTTGCAATCAAAAATATGTGCTTGTAATTTTCATCGGCCATTAACATATTGAACAAACCAAACAGTTTCCATTTCATTCAACCACTGCGGAATAAACAAACCATATCTGTGTTATACAATGGGCACTGCATAAACACAGGGTACTCATCTTCTACATTATAAACATGTCGCATAAGACAAAATTTACAGTATCTATGATCACGTATATAACATACAACAAGAATATCAGTGAAACTGATGGATGCTCCCCGATGATGCGCTATGTCAATCTATGTGTTAATAACCACCTAAAAAATCTATTATTAGCCTCGGTGACATTGACCCCAGTGACCTCAAACCTCATCAAAAGGTAGAGGTCCATGTAAGGTATCTACATGCCAAATATGAAAGAGATCGGTAAAGTATTGAAGGTGCTATGAGAAACTGTAACAAAAGTGTGACGGAAAAAATCTATTATTAGCCTTGGTGACCTTGACCCCAGTGACCTCATCAAAAGGTAAAGGTCCATGCAAGGTACCTACATGCCAAATATGAAAGAGATCGGTAAAATATTGAAGGTGCTATGGGAAACTAGTAAGGAAAAACAAACTGGCAGCTATATGCTCCGCCGAAATTTTATTTCGGGGAGCATAACAATTAGGAAAAATATGAAAAACAACGAATTTCAAGAATAAATGCTACGACAGAATCAGGAACACTGATAATAAAATGGCTTTTATAAGGTGCATGAAGACAGCGAAATGAATACTGCAAATCATACAAGTCACAGAACATATCATTGACAATTTTTCATAAATGATTCAACTATAAAGGTGCCATGATGACACTATATCGCTCATCTGACTGTTGCTTTTGTCTATAAACTTGAACTCTCTTCCTGGCCCTTTAAAAGAAGTGTTCACTATGAGCAAATAAGGACAAATTTGCCTGTGAGTTGGGTATAGCATCTTTTGAAATTTACGGAGGAGGTCAACCAGACGATGTTTTATGCCAAATATATAAGCTTTCCTTTTGGTTGCCATCTCAACCAGATTTATGCATGGAATGCATTTTATTTAACAACTTTGATAGAGGTTCATGCAAGAAAACTCGTGCCATGTTTCATTAAGGTTGGCACAGAGGTTAGATGTTGTTTAAGTAAAAAATGTTGACCCATGACGGACCAAGACCATTCACAATAGCTCACCCTGAGCACTTTATGCTCAGTTGAGATATAAACACAAAACAATTATTGCATAATAATACATAGTATGTGTTTACTCGCTCAGTCTTTAAATAGAAAAAAAGCATCAAAAGATGCAATAGTAAGTATTAAAAGTTGAGATGAACTTAAAATTATAGATCATTTAAGTATCACATTAAACTAACCCAGCTAAAGCAATTCTTATCTTTTTTTCATATGATAACTTTTTCTTCTTATTCCATTCATTTAAAAAGAATTGTAGGTAAAAGCAAAAGTGTGACTGTGACATCTGACGGGCCGACCTTTTAATGCGCTGTATAAAGCTGTTGAATTGTTCACATATTTCAGAATTTACAGATTCAAAGCCTTGAAGTCTGCTAGCTGTAAAAGCACTAGAACATTTGTGGGAGTAGCCATGGAAAATGTCATGAAAAAAACGTACATTTTTATAGTATCCACTTTCTCTGTTTAAATATTCTTGTAAATTACATGCAAAGTCATAAAACACGTCTTGTGGAGGGGTTTCTAAATAGCTATAGAGCGATCTTCCTTCTGCCCCAGTCATGTGAAAACCATAGCAATGACCATGGTCTGCACAGAACCAAAGAAATAATGTTAATGTTCCTCGAGCAGAAGTTTGAACTTTAGAATAAAGCTTTTGACATTTTTCAAATTCTAAAGTCGTATCGTCATGGTCTATATTTCTTTTAACAAAGCTATCATTGTCAATGGATAACTTTCTTACACTTCTTAACTTTAACCCAGATTCATTAAAATAATAGGCCCTTCCAAACTTTTCAGGATTGTATGTGCCCAGTTGAGGTACAGGTGGTTCTGGTTCAGTAACTTGCAATGACATTGATTTATTAATTAGATATTGCAAAAATAATCCAATGTCATCAGGCAATATTTCATTGTTACTTATTAAAGACTCGCAAATTAAATCTCTTAGTTCAGGTGCAAACGAACGAGTTTCATTAACAATACTATTAAATCGATCATTTTCAATATTGGGGGTATTTAATAATAGTTGAATTTTGTAACAATATGCAGGGGGTACCAGGCTTGTAATGGACGCTGTTGTGGCTAGCATTTTTAAAACATTTGAATATGCAACTCGTTCATTATCACTCATTTGATAAAATCTTTCGAAGGAACCCAAAACTTCAGAGGGCAGTGCTTGTTTTAACAACTCGATACGGTCCAATAAATCCCTCTCTGGAATAATTTCATTCTCTTTAATTTCATTCAGTTCTTTCCGAGCAATGTAATCTAAAGTAGTTCGAAGTTTATCATTTCTTGTTTGTCTATTCCATTCAAATTTTTCAAAAAACATCTATCCATTCTACGATGCAGCGTATTATTAATGCCCAACCCGGTTTGTTTCTGTAATTTCCTCATAATTTGAATTCCGAAATCCAACCCCTACTTTTGTACCATCACAGCACAATCTCTTAGGACCATAACCACATACACCACAGGGTATACGGAAATCTATTTTCATGTTTGAAGCCCAACTGAACCAAAAATTTTAAAAAACTGTTTGATCCATAAACCTAGCCTTATTGTGGCGAGTTTTATACATCTCATTTTTAAACTGGCAGTAAGAGGAAAAAGTGCAACTAGAATTCATAACCATAGATACAAATTCCCACCCTATTTCATCTCCTGCTGCTGTATCCCTACTTAATACATGTATACAATCTAAGTCCCCTTCATCCCAAAGAATTCTGCATGGCTTACTAATTGAATTATAGCATTCACGTATATGAATGTCACATTTTACAGGTGCAAAATTTGTGTAAATAGTTAATGTCCTTTGTCTTTCGTGTATGGTCAGTTCATTTTCACTGTAATTATCGTCATCTTCGCGCTTGAGCCAACCGCTTCCACAGGGACAGGTATTGTCTGGAATATCTGGAAATAATACAGGTCCTTTTAGGCAGCCATCTGAACATCTAACAAGATTAGAATCATTCCACTGATCACGTTTTATGATATTTTTCCTTAACTCATTAGTGTCTTTAAGTCTGGTAGAATGTTTACTTCTACACTTAAAATTCCAAAGTCCAGATTCCTCATTGAAGTTATTGTATGCAGCAGTACTTAATGTAACCGAAACAGGCATTTCATCATCAATATTGTCATCAAATAACTGCTGTTCTTCATCATCATTGTTATCATTAGTTGTATGAATTAAATCTTCCCACATGTGAGTATATGATTTAAATAAGTTTAAGTGCCTACAAACCTTCGAATTTAGTAAAGTACTTATATTTCTCTTAATATAACTCTTTTGAGAACGGCATCTACCAGCAGTGCATGACACAGTGCATTTACCAAGCCTTTTGTTCATGCTAAAATGAACAAAAGCTGGATACTCGTCACCTTCTATAAGAACAGAATATTTTCTAATTTCTGGTTTTCTAGATATTTCAACTATTTCTGATTGTTAAAACACAAAGCCTTTTGAACAAAGTGTTGGATTCTTGACAATGATTCTGGACACTGTACATGGTCCGGTGCTAAACAAGGTAATACATGCAATTTAACAAACTTACAATGCATGCAAGTTACACAGTTATCTCCTGAAGAGTCTAAAATTATAAATTCTTCGTTCCTAATATTAAATTCCTTCACATTAAGCAGAGTTTTGTATATTTTACATGTGCAGTCAAGATAGTCACCAGTTTCTTGACAAAACCTAGTAGTGAAAATAAAATCATTTGCTTTAAATGAACCATCCATTTCACAGTAATCATTAAGGCAACAAACTAGATTGCCACTGTCATCATGCATTTGTATAACTAAAGTGCCATGGTCTAGAAGGGAACAACAGTAGTTTTTAAATATTGACAGGTTTCCGAAATGCTCAGAAATATCCGTTTCAGTGTCTTTATTAGAAATGCCAACTCTTTTCTCTAATTCTGATCTACAAATATTTATTGGCTTTAAATGCTTTATGGTCTTTCTTTTTTTCAAAACTGGTTCTGACGTATTATATTTTTTCATTCAAAATCATAGAGTATATTTACATAACATAAAGCTATACAACAATATGTGTTCCATTTAAAAACCTGATTGTAAAGTGTGTCAGGCCTATCAACTTTCCAGGATGAATGCTTCCTTATAAAATAGTCGAGCAGGGCATCTTCAGATGAACAGCACACCCTGCAGTTTGGGCAATTGTAGCAAGGGACCTAAAAAATACCACTCAGCCTGAGGATTCTAAAATCGCATCTAAGTAATATTTGTGAAAAACTCATGGAAATTGAAACAAAACAAAAACATGTACCACAATTGGTTCATACTTTAGAACATCTTTACATTATAATGAATTCAATACAGGCCCAGGATTGGTTCTGAAAAGCTTGCACATGGAAGACTTACATACACCAAAACCCGGCTTAACAGGTTATTGGTGATAATCAATTATACCTGAATTGTAAGAATACCAACTATTTAGACTAATTTTATAAGGTCCTTTGTGTCGTCTTTAAAGCTTGGTTTTACTGTATTTGTAGAACATCTAAATGACCATACATGAAAGGATGAATGTGTGTTTTAAAGGATCTTCTTGAACAAGTTTTGTTTATCTGACAAGAAAGAATACTGCTCGACTATTTTATAAGGAATACTTTCTGTCATTGATTTACCTGTTGTTCTTCTTTTTCGTCATGGTAGGTTTCTCCCTTTTAACCTTACTAGTCTTGACTTCCATCTTCTTGCGTTTCTGAAAAGTTATTATGCTATCAGTCCATATTACCAGTACAAATGCTACAAATTACTACCGGTTATATAATTTGAAAAGCGTATACCTTTGGAGATGATTTGAAATAATGTGAATACATCCCTTTCATTAAATTCATTCTTTTTAATGAAAACATAAAATTTGTTTATAGCATTGTGCCATGCTATCAGATCAATTGGCATGTTACAAATATAGTGTCATATAAGCAGGACAATCATTGTCTTTCATGCTTGAACCAATTACTATATTATGATACATAAAAATAGGACACAGATGAATCAAACACACATTCTGCTGAAACAGATTTATATTAAAATCAAAGTAATGAAAATACCTATGAAAGAAATATTTATGTTACTTGTCAAGATGGAAAGTGTTAAAAAGTATGGAGCATATTATCATAAAATTAGTACCAAGCATAAGCCAATCAACTTGTATGCAGGCAGGAAAACAGCCACATCTTCAGTAATGTCAAGGTAAACAAATCCACTGCAGCATGACCTTTAATGAATGACGAAAAAACAGGATCATTAATGCAGTGTCTGTGAATGCACAATCATGTAAAATTAATATTCATTCAGGCTAAAAATTGCCATCCAGTAAAAAAGGGAAACTATGTCTGAACTATATTTTTGTTGTCCCGGACAATTGGACGACCACTTATTCCAATGACCGTCGATATAAAACTAACAAAACGATTAAACCTATTTGACATGAAACTAACAAGAGAGTTACTGCAGTAATAGCATTCATGCAGCAAGTTTTAATATAAAACAAGAGCACCGCATAACAAGTGCTACGCTCGGCTGCGAAAGCTTGTCAGATTTTTTTTAAAGGTCACAGTGACCTTGACCTTTGACCTACTGACCCAAAATGGGTGTGGTGTGTAGAACTCATCAAGGTGCATATACATATGAAGTTTCAAAGTTGAAGGTGGAAGCACTTTGATTTTGGAGCCAATGATAAGGTTTTAGCACCACGATGGCGGACGACGAGCAGGCTATGACAATACCTCGGGTTTTCTCCGAAAACAGCCTCGCTAATAAATATTGTTCGGGTGTCTAAAAATAAAGCAACAATGAGTGCCTTATGTTGGCAAATGTTTATGTTGTATGTAATTCCATTAAGAAAGGTGATTTTTATGTAACTAGTTAAGAATGCATTACATTTATGTATATTTAGGTAAACAACAGCTGTCACCATAGGATGACTTATGCCCCCTATAAACGCTTGATAGAAATTATGAGCTTTTTTCGAAACCTAAACACAGATTTCGAAACCTAAACGCAGACCCTAAGTTCAAGGTCACAGGGGTCAAAATTTGTGTGCGCATGGAAAGGCTTAGTCCATATACACATGCATGCCAAATATGAAGTTGCTATCTGAAGCGACATAGAAGTTATGAGCATTTTTCGAAACCTAAACGTAAAGTCTGACAGACAGACAGTCCGATCACTATATGCCCTCCTTCGGCGGCATAAAAAGATGTGCCAGAAATTAATGACTTAAAGGATATAATACATGTAAATGTTAACAAATAGATTTTTTCAACGAAAGAAAAAACAACAAAACAAAATGCACCAAACAAGCTTCCTATTCCTTGATAACATGTATAAATCTGCATTTATTTACTGTGCTTTCCCTATCGGTATTTTGTGGCTATTTATTTCACACAGATTTCACTACCAGTAACATGATGATGAATAAAAACGCTCGGCTGCAGGTGCAGTTTCTTTTTTTAAAGAGTTCACAGTGATCTTGACCTTTGACCTAGTGACACAAAAAAGGGTGTGGCATGTATAACTCATCAAGGTGCAGCTACATGTGAAGTTTCAAAGTTATAGGTGGAAGCACATAAAACATTGTGGCATTTTTTTGCCAACTGAAACAATTAACACATGCATGTACATGCAAACAAAAATGTCAACAATAACAAATGCACCAATCAAGCTTTATATACCTTGTGTGGCATTTCTTTGCCAACTGAAACAATTTACACATGCATGTACAGGCATGGCATAAGTGCAAAACCTCATCCACCAAAGTTGACCATTTTGAAAAATAACAACAATTATATAATAATATGCAGAATACAACAGAAAGGAAATATGTCCGCAAAATAATAACACTAATATGGTCTTTTACTTATATTTTACTTTCAAAATAGGTTTGGTTGTGGGGTTTTTTTTCAACAAAAAAAACCTAGTTTTAAGAACCAGTAGGACATTTCCACAATGAAACAGTGAGGGTTATCTGAAATTAACGGTATTTTTTACCTTCTTTCCATATCTTTTGGTATTTCTGGTTGCAGACCTCTTAGCTCTGGCTGTGACAACCTGAGAATGAATTGTGTGTGTGAAAATATGGAAAACAAAATTATATAAACTAACTAGTTTATCTTTTATACAATTACAGAATGTTATGTTCTGATATAACTGAATGGTTATGACATCAACTCTGTGGTCTGGCTTTCACACAAAGACATCTGTTGAACTGTTTATGTTTACCACTTAATGACAAACAATGCCTTAGATGATTAAAGGCATTGCTTTAGAAGTATAGGACCTGCAGTCCAACTATTGCCTTACAGCTACCAATAATGAAGGGCATTTATTATTATGGTGCTGATCAGGGGCGAAAAGGCGAGGCTAAAAAGAGACATGACAGGGTGCCCAGCTTAACGGCTCTAGACATAACATTAATTTATAGGCTGTAACAAGCCATATGAGCAATCAATACTGGATTGCAATCACTTTATAAATGTTCATTAAAAATGATGAAATATCTGTACGATTAAATGCATAGAAAAGTTACCGTTATTTTATGTGTCTGAAGCTTAATGTCCCTGGGAACTGGTACTTCACTTGCATCCACCTTGTCTTGAATCTCTGGTTGAGCTCCCTACAATTTATTTAACCATAATACAGGTATTATACTTTTTTTAAAACGGCTTATTTTATTTAAAAATATAAACATTACAGCAAAATCAAATTGTTATGAATATTTGTAGGTGGAAGCGCTTTGATTTTAGAGCCAATGTTAAGGTTTTAGCCTGACGCGGAATTGCAGTTTTGTGCATAAATCACATTTGCTTACGGCTCATAAATGCAGTCCACTTTGTTGTAGCACTAAACTCACAGTCTGCACAATATCCGAAAAGAGTGCTATGGTGCTGTCATGCTCCTGAACCGATACTTCCGTGGCTGAGAGAGCTGGCCATTCTGTAGGATCTTGAACAGCAGCCTCCACACACAGCTGGTTTGGCAGGTCGTCCTGTATGGATGCTAAACACCTCCAAGCCCCTTCAGCACTCAGATGTAGTCCATCATGGGACAAGTACAGGGACTTCTTAAAATTAAATTTTGATTATAGATAGTTACCGTACCAATTTGTTTTAAACATAACTAAGATATTAAAGCAGCAAATTCAATGAACTGGTTTCCCTCAACAAATGAAAAAATATTTTAGTTTCAATCAATTAGAGTGTACAACTCTGAACTGACCAAAATGATCATCCTGACGAAACTTATGCAAGAACTACTAAAACAAGAGCACCGCCTTGCGGGTGCAGACCGCTCATCTATTTTCTTTTTAAAGGTGAAGGGACTCTCATTTTCAATCACAAAGGAGGGAGGGGTGGAGAGAAGAGGGGTGTATAGCATGAACATGTGGACATTTATTACTATATTTTCCAAAAATGCGAAAAAAATGCTTTACAAAAAAGGGGGGGGGAGGGCACGGGGGATGGTTTGGGTGGAGTCTATTGTGGTATGTCAGGTAAGAGTAGTTTTGTCAAAGTATCAATCAAATCTAATCATAAATAAAGAAGTTATGGCAATTTTAGCAAAATTTAATAATTTGACCTTGAGAGTCAAGGTCATTCAAAGGTCAAGGTAAAATTCAACTTGCCAGGTACAGTAACCTCATGATAGCATGAAAGTATTTGAAGTTTGAAAGCAATAGCCTTGATAGTTAAGAAGTAAAGTGGATTGAAACACAAAATTTAACCATATATTCAAAGTAACTAAGTCAAAAAAGGGCCATAATTCCGTAAAAATGACAACCAGAGTTATGCAACTTGTCCTTTTACTGTACCCTTATGATAGTTTGCAAGTGTTCCAAGTATGAAAGCAATATCTATGATACTTTAGGGGTAAAGTGGACCAAAACACAAAACTTAACCAAATTTTCAATTTTCTAAGTATAAAGGGCCCATAATTCCGTCCAAATGCCAGTCAGAGTTACATAACTTTGCCTGCACAGTTCCCTTATGATAGTTAATAAGTGTTGCAAGTATGAAAGCAATAGGTTTGATACTGTAGGAATAAAGTGGACCTAAACACAAAACTTAACCAAATTTTCAATTTTCTAAGTATAAAAAGGGCCCATAATTCTGTCAAAATGCTAGTCAGAGTTACATTACTTTGCCTGCACAGTCCCCTTATGATAGTTAGTAAGTGTTGCAAGTATGAAAGCAATAGCTTTGATACTTACGGAATAAAATGGACCTAAACACAAAACTTAACCAAAATTTTCAATTTTCTAAGTATCATAATTCTGTCAAAATGCACGCCAGAGTTATCTAACTTTGCCTGTCCAGTCCCCTCATGATAGTAAGTAAATGTACCAAGTTTGAATGCAATAGCATTGATACTTTCTGAGAAAAGTGTACCTAAACGCAAAACTTAACCAAAATATTCAATTTTCTAAGTTTAAAAGGGCACATAATTCTGTCAAATTGCACGCCAGAGTTATCTAACTTTGCCTGCCCAGTCCTCTCATGATGGTAAGTAAGTGTACCAAGTTTGAATGCAATAGCATTGATACTTTCTGAGAAAAGTGGACCTAAACGCAAAACTTAACCGGACGCCAACGCCGACGCCGACGCCAAGGTGATGACAATAGCTCATATTTTTTTTCCAAAAATAGATGAGCTAAAAATAATAATACATGTTTATTTTTTAATTTCTTTAACTTCCAGATTACAGCACAGACAGACATCTTTAATTATGGGGCTTTACGTCTAGAGCTGAAACCAACAAAACGTGCAAGTGTACCACCACAAAGTAATACATCTATTTTAAAATTCATGATATTTCATGTAAAAGTTATTAAGTCAATTTTCACTAATTAAGGGGGCATATCTCTTGAGCAAAGAAGGATGTCTGAACAGAATTTGGGATTGGTCCACCGCAGTATAATGATGCATATATTTATTTTAAGTTTCATGATGATGAAATTCCATGCAACAGTTGCTGAGAAACTTCCTATTTCACTCTAGATCTTTCCCTATACCTGTTTAGTTGCTTCATAGTCCATGTATCTCACAGAAGGCACATGGTGACTCAGTTCCCACAGCATGCTGTTTGCGCTCCTTATCCACTGGCAGTAGTTCCTCAACTGTGCCCCTGAGAGTGGCCATCGGGGAAACATTCTCACATCAAAATCACGTGGAAGAATCTCGCAAAGCACCACGTGTATTTCAGTGCACACACTGAATACAACATCAAGGATCTCTGTCACACAACTAAAAATAACAAGCAAATTCATTGAATTGATATACCCTGCCAATATGCTTCTGGACACAAAAGTGTTATATTTGACACTAAAGAAGCATTTTTTAAGAAACAAAGGGCCATAACTGTGCTATCAACAGATGGTGTACGATGCCATTTGGCGTGCATCATCCTCTTATCCATATATATACTCATACCAAGTTTCAATGAAATTCGCAAAAGCACTTTCAAGATATGGCTCCGGACACAAAAGTGCTGGACGGACAGATGGAAAGACGGACTGACAGACAACACCAAAACAATATCCCTCCTCTTATGGCGAGGGATAATAAGTTAATGGTATTAGTTGCTCATTGTATTATCTTCCCATCACAAACAATAATTAACAAGAGATGTGTTCGTCAGAAACACAATGCCCCCTATTGCGCCGTTGTATTATTATTTTTTACCTTTGACCTTGAAGGATGACCTTGAACTTCCACCACTCAAAATGTGCAGCTTCATGATATACATGTGCACACCAAATATCAAGTTGCTATCTTCAATATTGAAAAAGTTATGGCCAATGTTAAAGTTTTCGGACAGACAGATGTCATATATTTGACATTTGACCTTGAAGGATGACCTTGACCTTTCACCACTCAAAATGTTCAGCTCCATGAGGTACACACGCATGCCAAATATCAAGTTTCTATCTTCAATATTGCAACAGTTATGGCCAACGTTGAAGTTTTTTTTCCCGACGGACGGACAGACTGACACACATACTGACTGACAGGCAGTTCAACTTCTATGTGCCACCCTACCGGGGGCATAAAAAGTTACAAACAACTACAAAAATATTTGAGAAACTAACTTATTTTATTTCATTAAAATGCCAATCCAAAAAAATATAATAAGAAAATGATACCAAGTTGATCAAGCACATTTTTATTCATGCTGCTAAGCTGTTCAGTGGCGGATCCAGGGTTTCTAGTTAGGGGGTTGGTGTGGACATTCAATAATACAGGCCAATGTAAAAGCATAATGGTGTAGTGAATGTGGTGTTCGCCTAGTGATAGGGAGTTAGGAGGTTCTCATTATCTTCTCCATAAACACCAAGTTCTGGTTCTTCCCAGGAACAGACTCGAGTGTCTCAATGAGCATAGTGCGTTCGCTGCAATAAAGCTAAGCTAAATAGCTTAAATAAAAACTAAAACTGAAAAATTACTGTTCAACATACCGGTAAAAATCGCTATCCTTGCAGCAAACATCGTTAGAGCCAAGATGCAGGTACAGTATGTCGTAACAACCTGACATCAGCTCTTGATGCAGCAGCTTTCTAAAGCCCTTCCGGTCAGACACATACTTTGCACCTGCATAGTAAAATAAGATCTTCCATTTGGAATTGGTTTTCATTTGCAATAATTTTTCTTGAGTTGTCATTTGATATTGAATATTATGTAAAATAGTCATCATTGCTATGTTCGAGACAAGCAAGCTTATCTTTGTTAATATTTATCTCACTTGTTCTATGTTGTGTCAAATTTCTGGATTTGCAATCTTTTTTCCCATTTTGGTTACAGCAGAAAGGGTGCAGAAAGGGTATTTTCCTTGATTCCATAATACATGTTTTATCAGTGTAATAATATACATGACGTGTACATGTAAATACCATGAAACTGTCAGGGTAAAATATCTTTTTGGGTATTAAAGCAGTAATCAGTGGAGTTTTAAGC
Organism: Dreissena polymorpha; assembly: GCF_020536995.1. NCBI lineage: Eukaryota > Metazoa > Mollusca > Bivalvia > Myida > Dreissenidae > Dreissena > Dreissena polymorpha. The sequence goes on from NC_068361.1 coordinate 110,475,833, forward strand.
ATTTCTTTAAAAACAAGAGATGCGTTTGTTGGAAACACAATGCCCCCTATTGCACCGCTTTGAAGCCATCTACATGTAATTTCAAAATTTGACCTTGAAGGATGACCTTGATCTTTCACCACTCAAAAATGTGCAGCTCCATGAGATACACATGCATGCCAAATATCTAGTTGCTATCAAGGATGACCTTGACCTTTCATCACTCAAAATGTGCAGCTCCATGAGATATACATGCATGCCAAATATCAAGTTGCTATCTTCAATATTTGGAAAGTTATGGCCAATGTTAAAATTTTCAGACAGACGGAATATTTGACATTTGACCTTGAAGAATGACCTTGATTTTCACCTTTTACCACTCAAAATATTCAGCTCCAAGAGATACACATGCATAATTTTATTTTCAAGTTGCTATGATCAATATTTAAAAAGTTTATGGCCAATGTTAAAGTATTCGGACGAACGGAATATTTGACATTTGACCTTGAAGAATGACCTTGACCTTTCATCACTCAAAATGTTCAGCTCCAGGAGATACCCATGCATGCCAAATATCAAGTTGCTATCATCAATAGTGAACAAGTTATGACCAATGTTAAAATTTTCGGATGGACGGACAGACGCCATATATTAGACATTTGACCTTCACCTTTCACCACTCAAAATGTTCAGCTCCAGGAGATACACATACATGCCAAATATCAAATTGCTATCATCAATAGTGAAAAAGTTATGGCCAATGTTAAAGTTTTTGGACGGATGGACAGATGCCACATATTAGGCATTTGACCTTGAAGGATGACCTTGACCTTCACCTTTCACCACTCAAAATGTGCAGCTCAATGAGATGCACATTCATGCCAAATATCACGGTGCTATGTTAAATATTGAAAAAGTTATGACCATTAAAGTGTTCAGACGGACGGACAGACAGACTGACAGTTCAACTGCTATACGCCACCCTACCGGGGGCATAAAAACAATTATTTGGTACACAAAGCTTCAAATAAATATTAAAATTAGCAACCTTTCCAAAGGCAGCAACAAACACTGCAGGGCTAGATTGAACTTTACCGGTACGCAGTTGTTTACAACCATCGACAAAGCGGGGGTTTGGGGGCGGTAGCCCCCAATACTAAAGAAATATATAGGATAAAAGAATAATAAGGCGTTGCATAAGTTGTTATGTGTTAGGTGTTAAGGGTTAGGGTACGCTGTTTGATGTTAAGTGTTGCGTACCGGTAAAGTTCAATCGTCCCCACTGCAGTATAAGACAGTAGCTAAAATAATTATGCCAACTCAAAAATCATCAAAAGACTATGGCGGCAATTTATATCGACTATATAAGACAGTAAAAGGGGTAATATAAAGCAGCATGCCACAGAAACATGTTGGGTTTCACACTCAACTATAAACAGTTAAAAATTATTCACCAGATACGGGCAGAAAGTCAATCCTTGCATTTGGAGGACACGCAGACTTCAAACGATTTACATTGGAATCCCCGGCTATAAGAACACAAACATTGCAGTGATTGCTGCTGCACCAGACATGTTCTTCACCTGAAACAGAATAAACAAAACTTTAAAGGCTTCCCGGCAAAGGACATCGTTCCACGAACCCTGGGGAAGTTTAAAAACTCAAAATACAACACGACAACAAACAAACGCTCGAATTCAAATACAATCCGAACCTGGATTTCCAAACAAGTTTAACAACGTTCAGTTTTTAAATAGGTAACGTCGCGGAATCAAATTACAAATTCTAAACGAGCACTTTCAAACGATTAAATGTCACGCAACGCGGTTCTCTTAAACTGCAACGTAGTCTCTGGTCAACAACAGCTGTTTTATTGTATGTAAGCTTTGGTCAGTATAAAATACTGTCGAGAATAAAATTCTCTGAACTCTCTGAAAACCCTTGTTAAACAAGTTCAAATCAGAAAGGGAGATCACCACCACTTACTATAGCCTATCCTCTCCCCTGATTCAAGATCAGTGTTCTGATTGGCCAAAATGATTTGGGCGACCGTGGACCAACAGGCCTCTGATAAAGTTCAGTTAGAAGTGATATGTGGCAAATAGTGGGACAGTTATATGAATACAGGACTTAACGCTTGCATTAATACGCGTGCACATCTGATGAAAAATACACGGAGATATGGCGTTGACGCATGAAAATAGTATGGAATTAAAAACACTTCTGCCAGCCGGGAATTCCGAAAAAAATGACACGGGGCAAAATTCAGAAACGGTACATACAACGTAAGTATCATTATAGTGTGTATATTTCGGCGAAAGAATGGACGGATACATTTTATTAATCAAAGTAAAGCTACTTCAATTTATGACGTTATATATACATTTCAGTAACAACTTTTTATACGTCATGAACAATAGACGTTCAAGTTTAGGCATACGCTCGTGGAGGTTTCTCTGCTCTGGTTGATGCATTATTGAGTAGATTCTTGGACTCAGAGCCGAATTTTTTACCTTGGAATTTTCGAAGATATCACATCTTCTTCATCAGCTGATCACTGGCTGACTGACGTCACAGTCACATGACCGGTGAAGGGTCACGTGACATGAGGAGACTGTCATAAACCCGAAATTAAACAGCGGCGGCCATCACTTAACAGGGACGAGGGACTCGAGCTACCCCGGGTTTATGACAGTCTCCTCATGTCACGTGACCCTTCACCGGTCATGTGACTGTGACGTCAGTCAGCCAGTGATCAGGCTCTGAGTCCAAGAATCTACTCAATAAAGTTTAGGCATGTTTGTGCGTTTGTTTGTGTATGTTTTTATCAATGCAATCATGCCTTTATACATTCAGATGAACACAACTGTCATTTTATAATCATATTGAGCAATATCTATTCATTGAACGCGATACCAGACCGTTACATTATTATAATGGTTATTTTATACTCGGTATATTGAGTGATATACTGATGCTTAAAGTGTACCAAAATATCGCGTGTGCATTGATACGTATGTAGTCGCCATATAGGAGGTTTTTGTGTGACGTCACAAGAGGGGTTTTCCGTTACTAAAAATAGATTGGCCGTCAACTTCTTGATCGCGGCCAATTACATTCACGGTGCCTATACCACGTGACTTTTTAAGATCTGTGTGGGGAGTTAAATGTCAACAAAAGCACGACAAAGGTAAGATTTTTAAGGATAACTTTTTTAATATGTCATCATTTTCAATGGGATAAAGTGGAGAGCCCGCTCATTCATGAGAGTTTTCTATAGGTATCATGATTTTGTAAAACAAATGAATATTTTTTCAGTAAAGTGCAACCGCGCGTTTGAACGGTTAGAACAGGTAGGATCAGTGTGGGGATATTATTTTATTATTACACAGAAACATCACCTCTCGTGAAATAAAGCAATAAACTTTATGGGCGGAGCTTACACTATATCATTTTGCATTCTTTTTTCAGGTTTCTTTCATATATTTATGAAAACAAAATCAAGAAAAATATTCTAACAGTAATATGATCTGTGTGGTATACGTGTTTAGAAGGATCTGTGTGGTATCCGTGTTTCTACAATTTACGGATAAATTGAGATAATAACGACAATATATATATTTTTTTATTAATTTCAATTATTTCAATACAACAATTACTACTACTTCTACTACTACTACTACTACTACTACTACTACTACTACTACTACTACTACTACTACTACTATTACTACTATTTCTGCTACTACTACTACTAATACTGCTACTACTACTACTACTACTACTACTACTACTACTACTACTACTACTACCACTACTACTACTACTACTACTACTACTACTACTACTACAACTATTACTACTACTAGTAGTAGTAGTAATAGTAGTAGTAGTAGATCTATTATTATTATTTAAAAATTAATTCATTTCAGTAATCACCTATTTGGCACTAGTGAGCGGACAAGGGTTAAGGGAAGAAAAAATAGAGGAAACAGTTTCACGAGACAGGAATGCTATACAGAAGGGGACACTAGGAGTAAGGTGGGAGCGGGCGAGACGAAACGATAGCAAACTGTTGCCAACAATAAGAATGCGGATAGACGAACACAATGGACATTTTAATTCTGACACAAATTCTGCAATAGAAATTGTGTCAAATATTACGCAGGTTGACAAAAAGCAAAGGCATGTTCTTTCCTGAGTAATACGTATGTTTTAAAATCAAATTTGGAATGCAAACTGATAAAACAGAATCCACCAGACGTATTGGCTTGTCATTTTGTTGTTATTTAAAGTTTAAGGTAAACGGTATGTTTATTAAAAACAAAATACTGGTCATAGTAGAAACATATATATATGTGTGTGTTTGTGTGTTTTATTTCATATATGGAATTCATATTGTTGCATTAGTTTATTATATAGTATAGATATTGACAATCATTCGCCATGTGTTGGTGATAATGTCATATTATAAATTATGTCGTTGTATTCAGTGTAACAAGTGTATGCTTATCTTTAGCGTTAATTATTTTGAAGAGAATATAAAATGAATAAATATTATATTATATGATTATATATGTACGATTCTGTGTTGTGGATGGATGCAGCTCTGAAGAATGTCAACGCGTAATTCGAATTAAGGAGTATTGTATACACAACCACATTGCATACATTGTTTACTGTCAATTACCACGACCTAGAGTAATTTTTAGCAGGCAGTTAATTATGTAAAGCAATCGTGTAAAACCCTAGTATTAGAAACCCTGGCTGCTTATGATTATCGAACTAGCTCGTGACAGCGGTATTTAAAACTGAAACCAACGAAAAAACATCGCAAAACTTTAATCAAGTTATAATTAAAAAAGAATCACAGATTCGATAATACAAATCACAGATGCGATATATTAATGAATAACGTACATCCAAATTATTGCACAATTATTTGAGAATGATTTCAAACACACTAACACACTAAACGAAACCTAAAAATTAGTCAAATTCGGATAACTTTAGAATCATTTTGAAAAGTAAAGTAAAAGTAAAACTAGGGCCAAACAAAAAAAAAGTGTTTCGGGAAACGGCTGAAAAAAATTAGGTAGGGTAAGTATGTTTTTTTCTGGTTTTGCGATGGCTCACATGCTTTTGCAATGGGAATATCCGGAAAAAAAACATCGTACCGAAGTATGCGCGTCCTAGAAATTGGACCATATTCCGTTTCTTGTTGAATTCTCAAATTCGCATAATTAAATTTGTAATCTGAAACACTCTACCCTATTTAATTTTTACTCGACGTTATCACATTTTTCAAACAAACTGTAAATGTACAGTTTTCAGACAGGCGGAATAAACCCCCTTCATAACTGTTATTCAAACTGTTAGAAAAACATTGACACGTAATTCGATTCACATTCACAATTTTACTGTTTGAAGCAATAATAAACATTTTGTATATTACATGCTCACATTAGTATCACTACATTATATATATATATATATATATGGTTGAGAAATATAATAAAACACCAACGAATATCCTTTCAAAAACACTGGATCCCATGAGGATAAAAGAACAATAAGAAATAAGTATATATATGAGAAAGAAATTGTTCAAACAGTGTAAAACATGAGTATCTTATACCCTAGCGCTTTCGACTATACATCTTCTTCAGGGGTGTATACAGATATACAGACGTATAGTCGAAAGCGCTAGGGTATAAGATACTCATGTTTTACACTGTTTGAACAATTTCTTCTCATATATAAGATACTCATGCTTTACACTGTTTGAACAATTTCTTTCTCATATATATATATATATATATATATATATATATATATATATATATATATATATATATATATATATATATATATATATATATATAAATATATATTAGAGACAAAATATAAACTGTGCAGTGACAATCTTGTGTCAAGCTCGTATGTAGCAATAGGGGTCGTCGTCAACCGGGTTTCATGCTTTAGTTGTATACGTATACTAGGCCACTTTTATCTACTGAAAAGCATTTAGAAAAACAAAATTATGAAAAAAATAGTGGTTGATGTATAACAACAAACACAAATAACACTATTAAAAAGTCTTATAAGCGGTACGTTGATCATATCTTGTGTCAATTTCATAGATCTATATGTGGGCTTTTAATTGCTAATTATTAAAACAAGTTTGGAAAGAATTGGATGAAAAATTTGGACTTTATTGCATAAACACCATTTTCTCAATTCAAGGGGAGGTAATTCTGTACTTCATGGACCAATAATGCTCATTTTTTGTAGGGTTCGTGTCCTCATTGATATAAAGACACTGTGCAAATTTGGAAAGGATCGGACAAAAAATGTGGAAGATTTTTGAAAGTTTTTACAAAATAGGCAAAAACGAATAAACATGCAAAGTTCAACGAGCTCCTGCGGCCATGTTTTTTGACGAATCAAATTTCTTTGAACAACTTTTTCAGGGGAGCCTTCAAAGGTCATCCCTGTGAAATTTTTTGAAAATCTGATGAGCGGTTTCTGACAAGAAGATTTTTTAAGGTTTTTACCATATATGGTCATGGCGGCCATCTTGGTCATGTGATCAAAAAAAATTAACAATTCTTTTGTCCCATGACCTAGGGATGCTCCACATGAAATTTAGTTGAAATTGGCTCAATGGTTTAGTAGAAGAAGATGTTTACAAATTGTTTACGGACGGACGGACGACGGACGCTGAGTGATCACAATAGCTCACCCCGAGCTATCGCTCAGGTGAGCTAAAAAAACAAAAAAACAACAGATTGACATAATTATACACCGAAGTTTGACAGGGAGTTATGTAGGAGTCACGCTGTTGGGCGGTCGGTCGATTGGTTGGTCGGATGATGGGTTTGTTCGTTTGTCCGAATCAAATTTTTAAAGTTTGTTGAGCAACTTCATTTGTCAAGCTATTTAATCAAAACTTGGAATATGTAATCCCCTTTAAAGTGAAGATGTGCAAGACACTTTTTCATGAGCAGTGATCCACACGTTCTTGAGATATTTAGCCTTGATAGTAAACCTATTATGGCAAAGGTATACAATTTTCTCCGTTTGTGAAGTGATTTTTTTCCATATTTCTCAAGCGATAGATTTTAAACTTGAAATATGGCAATAACATGAAGTGTATGATGTTCAAGACACAATTTTGTTTGCTGTTTCAAAGTGGTGAGAGGGTATGTTAAGTCATGGCTGTAGTTTATGTACGTAAAATGCATCACGTATAACGTTCATGAAGTTTAAACTTAATTAGTTTTAACCCAATTCCAAATCATTGAACAATTGTTAAGAGTTTAATGGGCAGATATATTGACTTTAATTTAACATAAATGAAATAATGCATTTTGCCACTTTTAACCTGAACGTGTTTTTAAATAAACCTTGTAAAATTCTACTTGCAAATTTACTGATAACCTGTGTACTTATTATATTATGCTTGCTAAAACTTTGCATATTTGTTTTAAATGAGACACTCCATACATATATGTCAGCACATGTAATTTAATCATGAATAAGGCACAATACTAATATTGGGAGATTAATCTCCAAGTATAAACATGCTTGACATTGATGTCAATAGATGCTACAAAGTGGTTCATTTCTGCAAGATTCTACACATCCATGTTCTCAACAAGATATTGTTCCAAAACAGTCGATGCTTACAGATAATTCTTACTCACTTTAAGATCAAAACCGTCGGTGGATACCGTAATCCTGACAAGTAAACAAAGATGAGAGCCTATTTATCATACGTGATATGGAGAGTCCTCAGTTAATCTGCACTAATCGGAGCAAATTACCAGCTACATGTGTTCGAGTGGACAGAAACCAACGCGTTTATCTTGTAATCTAACAGTGCTCAGTTTAAAAATTATTATACGGCGGTTAACTGCATTGCTTGTAAAACTTGGTTGACAAATTAAATTGTTGCAAAATTTTGCCCAGATCTTCGACTTCAATCTGAAAAAGCCATATATACATGAACATAATACTCTGCAATTCTGTCGTGTGTGTTTCTTTCCCCATAGTAATACTGTATTCGAATAGTAAATCTTAATGCGAGTGAACTCGTTTATATTCGAGGGTGAAGATAGCTTACTAATAGCCCTCTACTGCTTGATAACCCATGCTAAAATAAGTCGTAGCTTGCTGATTCAAGCCGAAATAGGTCACAGTTTGCAACTTCGATGATACCAGTGTCACAGTACAGAACGTTTGAAAAAAGAGTCTCGCTAAACTATAATGAGTTCTTATAAAACAAAGTGTCTTTTATTTCATTGAAACGAATTTTGTTTGACGAAAAAAAATGTGTCTGTTCAAAAGCGCTTGGTGCGATATATATGTTTACTTATTTTTGCGTGTGTACTTAATCGATTAACTCTTAAGGCTTCTAGCGCAATCGCTTGTATAATTCTATCTCTATGCAATTAATTATAGCAAATTGTTCGTTATTCTACCGATTACAATGCGTTTTTTTTCAGTAACGTGTTCATTTAAATCATTTTTTTTCCAAGTGTGTTTGGAATTGGATTAAAGGTAGATCCAAAAGTGTGCTTCTGCTCGGTGGCGCTGTTCGGCAAATGTTGCTGTAATTTCACCCGACTTATATTTTAAGTTGTGTCCAAATACATCCTTGCTTGAAATTAATTCCTGAGTCAGAGAAAAAAAATGTGATAAAAGTCATAAAACTAATCCTCGGCGGTAAAACAATTTGGCCTCCTGTGAGAAGTTTGTTTGAAAAGCTCTCCAAAAACAAGGATATTATCATTAAGTGTGGGAAATCATAACTATGCACAAATGTAAAGACAATTATCCCCATCAAGTGATTTCTACTGATAGCATGTTCTGATTTCTTCGCCAAGCTGTTTGTTTTCACTGCTGATGTGTGCACAATGATTTTATCTTATCTGAGTACACATTGCTCACGAAGACCTTTTGTGACAATATTGTGTGCGTCGTCTGTTCGTTATCATGTACCATATTAACACTTCAGAGCACACATGGATTGCTCAATTTTCACGAAATTTTTCAGCACATTTGTCGCAATGATATTTCGGACAACGTCACTAGGTCAGATTTAAAAAAAGGGCTTGTGAAAACTCTAGAAGAAACATGTGTTACACAATCTTCATGAAGCGTACCCAGAACATGTGTTTTTATGATATATCAGAAGAGTGTTTGCAAACGATTTTTGTTCGTTAAAAACATGGCTGTCTGCGGGAGGGGGTAGCAGCTGTTTTAACATGGGTATAGTCAAACCTTGTGACACTCTAGAAGATGTTTTGCACAATCATTATGAGACTTGCATAGAACCTTTTTTTCAAATGATATATCAGCATAGTTTGAAAATGGCCCTTGTCCTTTTAAAAACATGGCCGCTGTTGGGTAGGGCAGTTTTCTTATGTGGCTATAGTGAAACAAGGAGGTGAGGCAGTTGTTCGAGGCTATAGTGATATATTGTGGACGCGCTAAAAGACAATCATTAATAATTTCAATAAGAACATTTTTTAATGATATCTCGGCTGAGTTTGTAAATGATTCCGGTCTGGATTTTCTTCTTTTGCGTCTGGGAAACCATGTAAACACTTAAAAACACATATCATTTTGTCCAATGATCATTAAACTTGCTCAGAACATTAGTTCTAATGATTTTGAGGTCGAGTATGAAATAAGTTCCGGTCCATTAAAAAACACGCTTAGCGGTTCTACTGACCTATTGTGTAGACAGCGATGTTTCAACAAAAGGGATTAAAATGTGCGAACGCGACTCTTTACGGATAATGGAGCGTGTCTGTCAAAATCGTCAATACTATGCGTATCCTTGGACATTTATGAAATTCTACGCTGGATTATAGTGTGCAATCGATAATTGCCGGGCGTAAAATCGGATGATTGATAACGATAGCGGTAGTGGCAAATGCGCGGTTATTTCCGGGCACTATTTTTTTCAGAGATCTTTTTTTTTACAAGACGAAAAAAAGTAGGGTCGGGACCAAAATCGTAGGTAGGGTCGGGTTACCCGAAACACACATTTTGTTTTGTTTGGCCTAGTTGAAACCTCTTATATTCAGACTCTAACTCTATATATCGCAAAGTGTAAGATATTGCTACTGCAATAAATGATGTAGCCATTATTGACAGATTGGCAAGTGTTCCAAATGGTTATCTTGTAGCCATTGAGGCTCGATATCATAGAAAAAAGGTTGTTTGACTAAATACTACTAGTGTAATACTTATGCATTTTCCGGGCTGACACCCAATAAGACCAAACAATTTCATACACAATGATTGACGAGATAATTAAAAATGAATTTGAGCATTCTATTGTTGTTGATAAAAAGATGTTCTTCTTTCCTACATTAAAAAAAAACGTTTTGTTGAAATTGCTGAATCAGAAGAATGTTCAAATGATGCAAACTCTTATGAAAGTTCCAATTTGAAAAAGTTGTTTGAAAAATTATGGCCAGAGGTATCCTTTATTCATCAGCATGAAAAGCCTGACCTAGTTTGTTCGTCTAGTTTGACTATTAATGATGCTGTTAGAAAGTCAAAGGAGATGGAACAGGTCATTCAAGATGACAATGAGTGTTCATACGACCAGAGTCAGAGGACGACACAGATGAAGCTGTAGTTCATAAGGCGATAGGTATTTTGAGAAGACGAATTATAGAGAATAAACCTAAATTTGATGATTTCTTTTACGCTCCAGAAAAAATCAAATTGTCAGATCAGAAGCAGTTTGTGGAGCCTCTTCTCTACAAGGCAGTGTGTTGGTTACATGACAAAAATGCTACAAGGAAGCTTCTGAGAAGACCATTACAAGATGTCTAGCTGTTGCTTGTGACCTAACTACAGTTGTCACGTAAAACCCATCCCCTAAACACCTGGGCTTACAGATACAACTCAACAACGAGTTTGGCAGCCGCCATCTGATTGAAGATATGTACTCTCTTGTTTATTCCATCTCATATCCAGATCTTCGGTTATTCTTGACATTAGCAGCCCAACAGAACATTGCATCACACAAAATAACAGACTCTGGTGGCATTGTACCAGACAATATACTACCTAGAGACCAAAGGGGGAAGCTTGTAGTGGCAGTTGCTGATAACTGGAATCTGAATGAGCGAACAGTTGATGGTTAAAGGACGACTCATGCGATGACAAGCATGTTGGTCAGCAGTGCGCCAGCCGAGTCAACGAGGATTCCACGACTTCCGAAAGCAACAAGTAGGACGTTTGACAGTCAGTCACTTCCTGGTTTACAGGAGTTGTTTTTCAGTGTTTGTAACTTGAAAACATATTTTGTAATTTGCATCATTTCTATTAGTAAATACAATGTAAAACCTCATAATTTATAACATTTGTAAATAACGTTTATGAGTCTGTATCAAGCACTTATACCTGGTTAGATTTGATTGTTGAATAAATATGATACATGGAACACTGCATAGCTGTTCTTTACATTTGCCTTGATAAGTCTTAAAGTATTTATTAACGATTAGAAGCAAACTTATTAAACTTGATGGTTATAATGCCAAATGACTTTCCACAAACCAGGAAAATGGCCACATAGCGTATGTAGTCTTGGTTACCATGGTTATCAACACAATTTTAGGCATTTACTTTTGTTTAAAATGAAGCTTGTAAATGTTGCTATATAATAAAGAGGTTAGTTATCACAGCAAATGTAAAGCATTTGAATTAAAAAAGAAAATGATATGTCAATACTCAAATTTTCGTTTATTTTTCCATTTTGACCATGAAATGACCTTGACCTTTGGTGACCTTGGTGATCTGTTTGGTAGAAGCCGCCCTATATCAATGGATTACTTCTATCAGATATTAAAGGTAGTACATATAGATTTTCAATAAACATATTCAATTCATCTTTATTAGTAATTGAATCATAAAACGGCGGCCATCTTGGACGCCATCTTGGATTTCTAAGCCCTCCAGCACTTTCCAGAAAAACGACATCTTGTTCTGAAATCTACAGACCCTGACGAACATTTTTGTATATTAAACCCTCTGTTTATGAGTTGTGGCCAGTTGGATGTTATAAAGCTTAACAAATTTGCAGCAATATATGTGTTTTACATGCTAGCGCATTTAAAAATCCAGTTTCAAATACATTGTTGACAAGCATTTTTTTAAACAACTAAATACAACTGAAAAACTTAAAAACAGTATACCACACAGATCCGTTGAAAAACGTATACCACACAGATCATATTACTGTAAGAATAGTTTTCTTGAATTTTGTTTCGTAAATAAATAACAGAAACCTGAAAATGGATGGAAAATGATATAGTGTAAGCTCCGCCCATAAAATTTATTTCTTAATTTCACCAGAGGTGATGTTTTTGTGTAAAAAATAAATAATGTCCCCACACTGATCCTACCCTTTTCTAACCGTTCAAACGCGCGGTTGCACTTTACTGAAAAAATACTTATTTGTTTTATAAAATCATGATACCTATAGAAAACTATCATGAATGAGCGGGCTCTCCACTTTATCCCATTAAAAGTGGTGACATATTAAAAAAGTTATCCTTAAAAATCTTACCTTCGTCGCGCTTTTGTTGATATTTTACTCCCCACAGAGATCTTAAAAAGTCACGTGGTATAGGCACCGTGACATTGTATCAGAGTAAAGGTCGTCGGAAGACTAAATACTTATAATTTCACAAAACAAAACTATAAATACTCGTATTCTTTTTTAAAATAAGAATTTAATAAATGATATTTCAAAAATAATAAAACATATAATAATTTGAATATTATTATAAGTGGTGTGGATGCGATAGTGTTATTTTTCATCAACGATTGAAATTTAGTGTAAGGGGTGCATTGAATCAGTTATAAAACAAAGCCCTAAAATAGCTCAATACTTTTCAATCTTGAAATACATTTTTAATTTTCTTTTACATTGAATGAATTTTCGTTTCGTTAACATTGAATGAAAATATTAATAAATTTAAGCATTCAAATTGAAAAAACACCTGCATATTTTGCAAATTGAACTGTCTTTGCATGTACACGTATATTGAAAACTCGTCTGTAGTGATAATGAGCGATACAAATCTAGCATTTTATGATACCATTAATCTACACATTTAATTTATTTAACGCAAGTATTTTATATCCCTATAATGACCAAACGCGATTGCTCGTTTTCATGATGATGTTTCAAACACTGCAGGAAAGCAGGATCTTTACACATTATAGCAGAGTTTACATTTGCAGGTACCCGTTAAATACGTTAATTGTGTAGCAGTAAATGTGTACAATATTTTAAATGTATAGTTATTAAACACTTTATTATTATGTTTAAACTGGCAAATATATATACTTAATAGTTCCTAGCTGTTAATCCATATCTTACAAATGTCTATTTTTAAATATGTTCAAATATTTTATTAAAGCAACTGTTAAGTTTTTTGATTACCGGAATAAACCCCCTTCGGAAGAAACCCCCTTCCCTAAAAACGGCATAGCGGAAGAAACCCCCTTTCACATTTTGCATACGCGGAAGAAACCCCCTCATAAGTTTTGCATAGGCGGAACAAACCCCCTTCGAGTTTTCAGACAGGCGGAATAAACCCCCTTCGTGTTTTCAGAGAGGCGGAATAAACCCCCTTCCTAAGTGTTAAGTCTTTCCCGCAGAGGTAGTAAAATCCCGACTATTAACGATAAAAGCTCTCAATAATTTCTTTAACACAAACCTTGCCATTTTTTCTCTTGTATCAAATAAATTTCGGCATAAGTGACTATTTATAGACTTAATGAAATATTCCCTTCGAACATGCATCAATACCCTGACTAGTTGTGTGCTTGTTACAACGCTCAATACACCCACGCTTTCTATGCTGCATAATTTTCGCGCCCTTTTTATTGAGAAACAGAGTCAACTCAAAATAGAATTTACACTGCACAAATATTTTAACGTTGCGGTAACATTTACATTCGGAAGTGCTAATGTAATTAAACAAAACTGTTCATAACTTCACACGAGCCGCAATGGCGCCGATCATGACACAACTTCTCATCATTATCTACAATAGCCGGTACATTAAAGGACCTTTTATATAATTAAATGAAGGTGCGAAAATCTTTTTCCAAACTGTTATGTGCTGAGTAAAGAGGTGTATCGGCCGTATGTTCACAAGTTGTTAATGATGAGATGCTCGTGTGAATTTGTCTTGCACTCGTTTCAGTGAGATTATACCATTTTATATGCGTTAGCTTGTACTAGATTGATAAAAATAACAAAAACCCAAAATTAGCGCCCTGAGCTGATAGTGACGAAGATATTTGGTACATATTTTCCTTCAATAACCGAAGAATTCGTCTTTAAAAAAAAATGAATCATGCAATCATGCTTCCCGGGAACTTTCTGAAAATGAAAGTGAATTTCTGTAAACAATTACCGTGCGTTTGAATGTAACTAAATCGTCTGGAAGGGGGTTTGTTCCGCTATGGAAGGGGGTTTCTTCCGCCTATGCAAAACTAGCGAGGGGGTTTCTTCCGCCTATGCAAAACTAGCGAGGGGGTTTCTTCCGCGTATGCAAACTATGAAAGGGGGTTTCTTCCGCCCTGCCGTTTTTAGCGAAGGGGGTTTCTTCCGGAGGGTTTTTTTTTCCGTACACCAAGTTTTTTACTTACTATGTCGAGAGATGACATGGAGGTATCATAAATTGTGTTTAATGACCAGACACATGTGGTTTATGCAGAGACCCCATACAGAGTCATACAAGTATAGGTCCCTGTTTTCTTAGTAATTGTCTGGACAGTATCCGATCATATCGAGATAATTATTTTGTGATAAAGAAATGGGCAATTAAACACTGTGTTAAAATGCTGAAACAAAGAGTGTCAAAATTGGTGTGAACAATTAAATAAAAAACATTAACATTTATCAAGAGGATTTAGTAAATCTGTTACAAGGTAAGTTTTTACAGACAAATTGGTTCAAATCAGTTTCTATATGTTGATTACATAAAATCAATCAATTTGTTGTTTGTTTTCGTCCTTATTTGTGTTCGTTCATTGGATTCAATTTAATCTGAAAGAATTTCAATTTCTGAGTATTTTTTGTTCTTCAAAAGGGTCGCGAATATGTTTGTAACCTTATCACGAAACGCTTTATCAATGCAAACAATAGCAGAATGGCCGCAGTTTTGACGGCCAAAATTTGAGCATGCGCAAACGTGACGTCATTATCGGAATCCCCAAAACCTCCTATACTGTTTTGCGATAAATATGCACTTAGGGTATTGTAATGTATTATAAAAACAGTACACAAAATCAACAATTTAAACATTATTTTGGCAATTTCGAATAAAATATTTGAAGTTGCAGTTTTGAACTTTAAACAATAACTCAAACGAAGTCTTGGTCAGTACGTCGATGCGTCCGTGTCTCAGTTCTTCAGGCTAATAAAAATCCAAACAAAGAAACAAACACACACAACGCCTAGTTCTAACGCCTTATGTGGATTAGGAAATTCGATATCTTGACATATATTTACAGGAACTTTTAATCGTATATTTAAAGCACTCGCCATACTTATTATTGTGTATGACAATGGCATATATTCGTTATTATAGATTTTATTCTTGTTTATTTTGACAGCGAATAAAATAAAAATAAAATGACAATATATTTAAAACATGTAGAATAACACACACAAACACACATGTAAGATCACCTGGACACGAAGATTTCAAGCTTCGCAATTGTGATAACCCTATGTACGACGTCCGTCTTTGTGCGGTGTGCGGGGGTTGGGGGCGTCGTCGTCAACCTTTAGCACGTTACCACTCTAGAGGCCACAATTCTTAATGAATTTGGACGATATCTAGACCGCGGTCGAATCTGTGTTACGTGCGTCTAACAACTAGACCACCTTGTTAAATTTTCCCAAAAAACTTGTTACCACTATATGGGAAACAATTTTGACTCAATCTTGAAGAAACTTGGTCAGAATGATTATCTCTTGACTATATATAAGTTGAGCTATGTCTAAGTCACTAGAATTCAAAAATAAGGTCACCAGATCAAATCATCGTAAATCCTTTGTTAACATTCAAGTAATAACTTATGTACCAAGTGGGGCAACTCTTCATATTGAATATATGATTCGTTGCTATTATCTCCCTTTGAATGCAGTATGCTATTCTTGGTAGTTAAGTTTACTTGTGTGTATCATTTTAATTTTATTGTTATTCGAGGTAATATTAATTGAATGCCTCTTTCGAAGAAGCGGACACATTGCACTCACTCAGACTGAGCGGATGCGCAGGCTTGTCTGAAGCTACTCCTTGCGAATATGACATAAGAGTCATTTTCGCATGACGCGGTTAATATGACTTTGTCTAATATTATTTTCTTAACATTTCTATTAAATGCACTGGCAGTAGTCAATAAGATTGATAGGAATTTTCAAAACACGTGTTTCTGTCTGTGTGAATATGTACCGGTATCTATAATTTACAAGATGAGTTTAACGGTTAACACAAATCAAACTCAAAATGGCATAACTACTGTTTTTGATTTCTTTTTGATAACAACTAAATTAATAATCACAAACAATCAGTGATTATGATAATTATGAGAGTGAGAGGCGGGTAGATAATTACCGCGCGTTCTTACGACGAGTAAAGCCGGAAGCGACGAATTCGTGTCGAGTATCTTGAGTCGAGTATCTTGACCAAAGATATAACCAGGCTTTGGTTTCATGAACAAATGTTAGGAATGACATCATTTGACGTCGTCGACGTCTTTCATTTCAGTTGACTTAAGCCGGGTCAGCGTTGATGGGTTTATGCTAAAAGTGTTGTTCGAAGAATATGCGGACTGTTATAAAGAATGATATATACAATAGTACAGAATATTCTTCGCTCTCTGTTCACATTAAATGTGTATCTGCAATATAAAATGTACGTTTTTACAACAATGTCTGTGTTTTATGCGTTTTTCTAGATCATCACTCGTATGTATCGTCAATAAAACTAATTATCTTCAGGAATGGTACTTTTATGATCTCGATTTTCGAGAATTAAACTGTGACTTAATTGACATAAATCGGTAAGCAAGTGTTCACAGAAACTGAAACAATATACAACAGATAAGTTCAAATACAAATTTATCTACAAAAGACTGCACTCCACTATTTAAAACAAAGCAAAGTAGAGTGCACATTTGAAATACAGATTTATGTGCTTTGATGTGATATGAACCGGTACGAACGTTGTGCATGCCTCACACTTTTTCGGATAGACCAGCGATTATTTATATTTCATTGAAATAAGTGGATGTGTCGTCAGTAAATGGACCACTAAAAGAAATTATCGCATCTGTGCTAAATTAAAGCAGATGAAACACATTATATACTTATTTTAGAATCTGCTGCATTTTCCTTGTGAATGTTAATTTCATGTACAGTTCAAATAGTTCACGAAGCAATTTATGTTTTCAAATAACAAAATAACTACTAATTATGAATAGAGCCGAGTCTGTAAAGTACATATAAATAACATAATTGCGATGGTAAATAATACTTCGGGAACATCATGAATAATGTGTGGTAATACAAAATAATGTACCAATTGATGTCTTACATACATTTGAACACACCATCGCTTATCATTATAAACACCTTTGACGGATAGTTCCGTTCTTCTGACATACAGTCATTTCACAGATTAAAAAAAACACGCTATAGTTTTATAATAGGTTAACATTTTGAAATAGTTAAAATTATCGCTTAAACAAATAATTATTTTTTCAAATTCATATTCTTGATTGTAGCGAGTGACATCGACAGCACCCGGTCGTACATTAAATGTACCGTGTTCATTGAATCGCCTAAAAAAATAGCAATTTCAAAGGGCGAATTAATTTAAAATGTTTATTATGTTAATTTTGTCCTGTTTTTTATATGGCTTATATATAAAGTGTATATATCGTAATACATTTAATTCGGAAAATCGCAGATTCACTAACGTTAAGACACTCAGTGAGATTTCTGAAACCGGCCGTGGATAAAAAAATAGTTATTTCAAAAAGTTAAGTAATAATTGACGTTTATGTTGTACTCATATTTTGTTTCGGTGTATAAAATAAGTAATTCCGATACGTTGAAAAATTTAGTTTGTTTATTTGCAAATAAATAATTGTAGTGTTGTTGCGATACAAATAATATATACGTTAAACAAACAAACAATATTTGCTAAATTTAAATACGTTATTATTTCCTTGCTGATTTCACGGCGAGGTGAGATCAATAAATTATATAAATAAATCAATACTTTTGACGCGAAGTTATCACAAAGCGTCGTGATTTTTTTAATATAAACACTATAAATTGTGTTACGTTATGAATATTATTGTACTTTTTTATATTTAAATATTGAACATTATAGTTAAATATATAAATCATATCAGGTTTTTGCTCATCGTACATTATTATGTGCAAATGAAGTAATTTGAGAAAGGCAGTGGCTAGCCGTACGGCCCTGTACGACTAGCCTATTGGCTAGTCCTACGGCCCCGTACGGCTAGCCTATCGGCTAGTCGTACGGCTCTGTACGTATAGCCTTTCCTATGGGAATTGTCTAGCCGTACGGCCTAATAAAGTATAGAATTGTCATTCAGTGCTTTAAATCAGTAATTAGTTTTTTTAAGCTCATAAAAGTACACAAATTATTCGTCTGTTTCTGCTTCATGTAATACGATTTCTAATTTGATTCTTTAATCAGTCGACGATCTATGTAAGGTGTGAAAAACTGTTTTTTTTGGCTTCCTTTCATGTTATACGGTTTCTAACTCGATAACTGTGATTTATATTGATTGCTGTAATTGTTGTAATAAATTAACAGTTCATATCCCCCTTTTTACACCCTTTATATACTATCTCAGTAGCTGAAACAAATGCACTGATTATCTTGCAAATTTTCGTCCCGTAGCGAAAAACAATTATCATCTAATCAGCCTGCGTGATAGCACACAATTGACATGACGCCTTATCAGTGATCGCTCCGCTCACTTAATCACGTGGCTCAGCGGGAAGAAAACCTAGACAAGCTTACACCAAAATGGCTTCTTTGCCTATAGACTGCATATAGATTTACGCGATATTCCGGATGATTTTATGGACTTGTTTAACACCATATTACACTTGTAAAGGGGTAGATGCCATTTAGTTATTCTGCAAATGCAAAAAATATACGATTAAAGAGAACATCATCTATTTATAACGGGTAAATTGGTACATTAAACACGCTCTCAAACGCTTGCGCGCTTACCGAAATCGAACCCGTTATTACGTGTAATGGTGGTATTTGCAATAAATTAACACTTCACCGGTATTTACCCGTGTTATTTACAAAATTATTACCGAAACATTCCCCCCCTACCTGTGTATTTGACACGAAATAGCGCTTTATAACTGGGAATTCGGTGAAGTTTTACGTGCTTTCTGACGCCGGGTGGGTACCTCAATCCCACATGTTATTGCGTATAAAAGTGATATTAATCATATTAAACATTGCTTATGGGACATTTATCAATCACTTTTAATTTAAAGCGCAAAAACAACACAGTAAGTTTGGACATTGTCTGATATATAATTAGCGTTGTACGAAATGGAATACGGTCAGGCTATTATAAATTAATAAGGCTACCAATATCAGACGCTCGCGCAGGTACCGACTTCCCTGAAGTTATCGCATTTATTGGTAAACTAATATCAGTAATAATAACTCTTTTACAATAGCATTTATCGATACGTCTTTATTAAAATAATAACAAAATGGTTTTCACTTGTTTCTGACACACACAGAAACGCGATTTTTAACGGGGATTTCGTAAAGTTACACGAATTGGATACCAAACTTCTCAATTATTTTACATGCACACGTGACATAATACATACTTAATAATGCTTAGTTATTGCTTATATGACATTTCAAGTTTGTGAAATAAATTAATGTTCTATAAAGGGGATCTCGGTAATTCTTGAAGCTTCCACTCGCTCTTGTCAAGACCGCATTGCCGCGTTGGAAATGGTATAAATTTAATTCATCTAACTTATCTTTCTGGATACCAAATGTCAGAGTTGCATTAACCCTTTTTACACCGTTTTTGCCAAATAATAATAAATAAATAATAATATATCACATGTCACCTTCAAATAACATGTATGATGTCAATTAAGTGCATTACTATCAGAATAATAAAACACAGCATGAATTAGGCTTCATGCTGCGTTTTATTTCTCTTTAAGTAATGCAGATGAACCTCGCTTCTGATTTAGAAACTGATAAAACTATTTTTTTTTAAAGTGGAATATTGTGTGAAAATCCGATCGATAACATAAACTTTTTAAATCTGCTAGTATATCCGATAAAAATATATTATAATTGTCTTTGACAGTGTTGACGTTCAGCTGTTCGTGGTGACGACCGCATGTATTTATACATCTCTTACACTTCTCAAGATCTCTTTTCGGCTTTGGAAACGATATAAATTAAATGTCACCAACTAATCTTTCAGGATATCGATTGTCCGAGTTACATAATCCCCATTGACACCGTTTAACCATTTTTAATCGTTTTTTAAAGAGGAAAACAAAAGAAACTCGTTGGAATAAAATTGAACCTAAACATGTAGATTGTCTAGAAAATGGCGGACAGGTCGTTGCTAACGAGTGCGCCCGATTAATCGGTCGCTGATTGATGGATCAATTCTAGTGGGCGGAGCGATCATAGATAAGGCGTCTTGTCAATTTTAAGAACATGTATTAGCATGTTTCCTCATGACGCAATAACTAATCAATATATTTATTTGTTATAACAGCCGTTCGGCTGGACTATCCCCATAGGAATGCTATACGTACAGAGCCGTACGACTAACCGATAGGCTAGCCGTACGGGCCGTATGACTAGCCATTTGGCTATTCGTACGGGGCCGAACGGCTAACCACTGCTATTGAGAAAATATGAAAACATCTTTTATCATAATATAACGTAATAAATATTATTAGTAATATTTAAATATAAATAATGAATAGTATTAGTAATCATTATATATAAATGTTAAAATAGAATTTTGAAAATTATTATTGGTTCTGGATCAGCAATTTGGCGTGTATGTCGACATTACCTTAAGGTGGTAACAGGTGCCAGTACAAACTGAATATGTAATGAAGTTTAAATAATTTCTTATTGAAGTATAACTTCATTATCCCAATCTAGCTCAGCCATCAAAAACGTCAGTTGAAATGGTCAAATATGCTTATTGAAGCGCAATCTTACAGCCCCAAAAGTAACAATCTAGACATGGTCATCATAACCATTCGTTGAAATTGGTCAAACGTAAATCAGTAGTTTTCAAGAATTTAGTTACAGGTCGTTTCCGCCTCTTCACGAGTTCAATGGTATCGACCTGCCCCTGTGAACTTTCAGGAGGAAATATTCAATTTTGAGCCAAATTAGGTCAAATTTACCTCGGCTGTCCGGGTATACGCCAAAGAGATAATTTAGATCCACATTGACCAGCGAACGATGGCCAATGAGACCTTAATGTGCGCTGGTAGACAATAGGAAGACAATTCATGCCTGGTTGTCCTTAAAAGGACATGAGCTAGATTAGCAGAGCTGCCCGCAGAAGTTCCCCTACCCGACAAGTCTTCAAGAAATTTTTCTGCGGGTGACTCTCGTCCCGTTCTCGACGTGCACGCTCCACCACTGACCGAGGGTCAAACGTAAATAATTTTATTGTTTTTCCCAGGAGCTCAAAGGGGCATGGCGCATTACTTTCAAAAAGGGCATTTTAGCGCGCAGTTTAGGCAAAAAAGGGAAAAACCGTTCCCTGAATACCTGAATTACATGGCAACATGTAATCGCATCTGAAGCAGTTGTGGAAAAAATAACATATAAACAAGCACATTTAAAGGTAATTGATGTATTAAATTAATTGTGTCACTTTTCTCCTGTGTCATGGGATGGAAGCATAAATGATTTGTCCAGTCAATGAGTAGCTTATCGGGAGATAAGTTTTGTCCATCGGGGGAGGAGTTATGGTCAACCAATCAAGAAGGTGATAAGAACTATCTCAATTTTATGTTCATTTACCTCACAATAAAATCCTATGCTTTGTTGTACAATTCATACGCACATTGGATCGATAGAACACTATATACTGATAGCTTTATATCATTTTTGTATTGTACTCTACTTAAGAAGAAAAATAAGTAGAACTTAGAAATTATTCAGAGACTTTACTTGTTTAAAAGAATAGTGTTAGAAAAAATGACAACAGTACACATGTTAGAATACGTGACTACGGTACAAACACATATACATTTTCAATTTCTAAATATATACCTCATTTCCACACAAACAACGAATTATTACACCCGTATAATATGACCCACGGACTTGTAAACTTTTACTTGTTTTGAATCTCTTTTTTTCTTTCAAAACTATCGATAAGATCGATAATATATGCTAATATTGTTAATACAATCAGATTTACAAGTGTAAGGCAACTGATCAATGTTTATTTTATGCTTTCTGGTGGTTAAAAGAGAAATATCAGTGAACAAAAACTGATAATTCACTGTTTCACATATTTACTATCAACAGTGAAAATGTTTGATAATTTGGATTGTTTTACCGGAAATATGTGTTCACAAAAATACAAAAATAATTATTTGTAAGCATAAATTTAAAAAATAAATATGTAGGATTCGGTTAAATATCGATTTTAATTCACTCGTGATCATATTTTTTTTCTATGATCACTCGTGAATTAAAATCGATATTCCACCAAATCCATCAAATATCCTCTATTTAATAAATGATCAAAATACATTTGGTGAAACGCAAAGAAATCACATCGCACCGTGAAATTAGCAAGGAAACATGGCTCTCATTAATTTTAGCAAATAATTATATTGGTTTATTGTGTATTAGTTGTAACACAACAAACTATATAATAATTTGTTTGCAAATGAACAAATTAATGATTCATTTTTGAATATTTGTTCCTTAAAAAGGCCCAAATGTTGAAAACGCGAATATTTCGTTAAACAAGATATATTTAAGATTTAACAAACGTGCCATTTTAAATAAAGACTGAGGGAGACTTTTTTTTCATTCATTTTATATATATTATTTTATACGTCTTTTCTACAAAAAAGAAGCATTATTAAACGCGTACTTGTAAACTTTCATCAGCTTTCATTTTTTGTTTATTTTCAAAACTTTGAAGATCGATAACATATGCTTATATTTTGTTTTTATATATATAAGATTTACAAGTGTAGGGCAACTGATCAATATTTAATGATTTAAAACCATTTTTGTTTTTAATTATACGCAAAGAAATCACTGTGTGCACCGCGCCGTGAAATTAGCAAGGAAATAGTAACTCGCTGTATTGCATATGTTATTGCATATGTTATATGCTATATTTAGTAACGAAATTGGCCGTTTTTTCACGAATAACTTCTGTAACTGTAAAATCTCGGTATTGGCATTTGTGCCAAAAATCGGTTATTTGCAAACTTCCGGTTATCTCGCACCTGTTGTCCAGTCACGGCAGATCGTCGGCACGCGTTGACGTAACGTAATTGGCGACCGGAGCTTGAAAGAAAATGGCGTCTGAACAGGTTTTCGAATCGCTAGCGAATTGTTAACTAGATCAAGACAGCATCATTAAAAATAATGGAGATAATTTAGCTGATTCATGAATTTGTCGATGCAAACAAAATCAAAGCGCTGAAGGCGCTCCAGTTGTTCGCAATTGCATAACCTTTGACGCAACTCATTTTTAGCTCATCTATTTTTTGAAAAAAAAAATGAGCTATTGTCATCACCTTGACGTCGGCGTCGGCGTAAGCGTCGGCGTTGGCGTCCGGTTATGTTTTGCGTTCAGGTCCACTTTTCTCAGAAAGTATCAATGCTATTGCATCAAACTTGGTACACTTACTTACTATCATGAGGGGACTGGGCAGGCAAAGTTAGATAACTCTGGCGTGCATTTTGACAGAATAATGTGCCCATTTTATATTTAGAAAATTGAAAATTTTGGTTAAGTTTTGTTTTTAGGTCCATTTTATTCCTTAAGTATCAAAGCTATTGCTTTCATACTTGCAACACTTACTAACTATCACAAGGAGACTGTGCAGGCAAAGTTAATTAACTCTGACTGACATTTTGACAGAATTATGTGCCCTTTTTATACTTGGAAAATTGAAAATTTGGTTAAGTTTTGTGTTTAGGTCCACTTTATTCCTACTGTATCAAAGCTATTGCTTTCATACTTGCAACACTTATTAACTATCATAAGGGGACTGTGCAGGCAAAGTTATGTAACTCTGACTGGCATTTATACTTTATACTTAGAAAATTGAAAATTTGGTTAAGTTTTGTGTTTTGGTCCACTTTACGCCTAAAGTATCATAGATATTGCTTTCATACTTGGAACACTCGCAAACTATCATAAGGGTACAGTAAAAGGACAAGTTGCATAACTCTGGTTGTCAGTTTTACGGAATTATGGCCCTTTTTTGACTAAGTAACTTTGAATATATGGTTAATTTTTGTGTTTCGATCCTCTTTACTTCTAAAGTATCAAGGCTATTGCTTTCAAACTTCAAATACTTTCATGCTATCATGAGATTACTGTACCTTGTAAGTTGAATTTTACCTTGACCTTTGAATGACCTTGACTATCAAGGTCAAATTATTAAATTTTGCTAAAATTGTCTTAACTTCTTTATTAATGATTAGATTTGATTGATACTTTGACAAAACTACTCTTACCTGACATACTACAATAGACTCCACCCAAACCATCCCCCGTGCCCTCCCCCTCCCCCCGAATCCCCCCACTAAATTATTTAATTTTTAATATTTTTAAGATCATCTCACAAATGACCACCACACCCCCACCCCACCCCCCATTTTTTTTAAACGGTTAAAAAACACAAATATTTATTTTTATTATTTTATTTTTGAAATACCGTCCAACCATCGCACCCAAGAATCCCCTCCCCCCCACCCATCCCCCCCACCCCCGAAAAAAATTATATTTTTTTGCATTTTTTTCGCATTTTTGGAAGATAATGTAATAAATGTCCACACACCCACACTATACACCCCTCTTCACTCCACCCTCCCTCCTTTGTGATTGAAATTGAGAGTCCCTTCACCTTTAAAAAGAAAATAGATGAGCGGTCTGCACCCTCAAGGCGGTGCTCTTGTTCAAAATTATTTTATCGCTTTTTGAATCGCAAGTTTGAAATATACACAGCCCATTTAAATTTATGAAGAGTGTGTTTGAACGCACAGGTCGACATGTGTGTGCACTGTTTATCATCCTATTGATGTTATAGAGATAACTAAGACAACATAACAACAACATGTCCCTTTTTAGACGTTCTGAAGGCATGGACAATATTATGAAAATTGTATAACGAGAACAAGTTAATATAAAATAAAATCTGCAATAACCATCATATTAAATGAACCATGTTGGAATATCGATACCTATCTCATTATGAATAGAATTTCATGATGGGGTTTCCCTTTACAAAACTTTTTTGATACCATATAACAATTCAAACTATACAAGAAGATAATTGATGAAAATTAATTAAAAATAAATCGCGAGCAATACTTTTAACTAACATTAGGTAGTCATAAAGATTGATATAGAACACTAATGCGCTTTTTCGGGGTAGCTGTTTTAACAAGCTTTTCACCTTAAATGACATCTCCGTAACGCGAGCAGATCCGAATGAATACATTCGAATATTTCAATGGCTGATTCGAGAAAACTTTGGCCAGATCACTTCGTCTGTGCACAGCGTTATGGATGTAACACAAATTGTGCCAAGTTACAATTACGCGTAAACAGGTGAAGAAATAATGGTCTATCGATAAACATGTATTACAAAGTTTTGCTTTCAAGATGATGAAACAAAAAACTACCGACAGAGTATAGTGTCACGATAAGGGGGAAATCGTTTAATTATTTAACCACACATGTTTGCCGTACTCGGTCAGCCCGTCTGGAAATTGTTCCTGAACGCCCGAATAGGCTACCCTTATTTGTCAGATTGCTATTAATAACACAGATTAAATTCAATTTTATACTGAAAAGCAGTGTGCTAAAATGTGTCAATTACAACACGCAATGATATTTTAAAGACCCGCGTCATGGGAACATGGGTTTTATGCCATATGCGGCCCGCATAGCTATAGCACAGCATGCGCATCTCGCAGTCTGGTCCGGAGATGCATAATGAGACCATTACACCTTGCGTGATTTTATAGCGGACAGCGTCGCCTCTGACCAGGTTTCCAAATTGCGCAAGCTGGTCTTGAGCTACGCTGGCCGAAACGCCATAAGACCTATTTTCGCATGACGAGACTATGAAAGTTTGATTTGAATGTGTCGAAAGAAAACTGCATGTTAAAAAAATAAAGAAATGCTATATATTTCTACGAACACAATTGTGTGGTTTGACTATAATAATACATAGTCATGCGGTGGATATGTGACTGACAAGTGGGAAAATACACAATAATTTTCAATTTTATTATTCAGAAACGTAAATTTTCTAACTTTATTTCAAAGTAAGCATTTACGCCGAATATTGTCATCACCCGTGCAATTTAGAAGACAGGAGAAATCGTCACGAGTCGCATATTCACCGCATCAGCTGCTGTGCTGCGCGCGCATGTGTGTATGTCATTTACTCTGCGTCTTCGCGAATGCATCTACTGGATGACCTGCACCTGTGACCTTTGAGGAGAGCTGTTATGCGATTTTAACGTAACACGCAGTGGACTATTTTCATGACGCAAAATTGCATTTTGATTCACTGGTGGTTAGCGTGAGTGTATCCGTCGATGTGTTTGAGACTAACTAGGAATTAATCACAACATACATATAATAATAACTGTATTGGTATCAACGAGCATTGAATAAAATTCTCAAGCAAACCACGTTAATTTTTTGTTAATTATTTTTCGACAGAATATTTTAATTTCATTTATTTCCATTTCATCTTCATTCATTTTTACGTAAATGTGTAACTTCTCACCTCCTCCCCCCGGTCACCAATTTTTTTTACGAACGTACCATGTAAGCAAATGTTTGACGCCAAATGTCAACCGATTTCACTTTACTGCAGTAGCGTTTTACAGGATATGTCTCGTGTCAGTTATACTATAATACTCCCCTTTGTGTCATAACAACATTTATCTTGATTTCGAAACAGACGAAATATGCATGCGTGGATTACGTTCGATATTAATGTATTTCATGCATACGGTAATTTAATCTTAACTTTGTTTTAACATTTGACATTATTATTAGTTAGGAAAGAAAATTAATATTTGACGAATAATAATTAGCACTATCGCGTGAAAGTGTATTGCAATCTCGACATCCCATTGGTGATGTTCCATGTATTAGCACTATCGAATTTTTCCCAAGAAATTTTATGCTTCGTTTAATTTCTTTCCATTTGATGTTCATTCATTTGCATGTATTGACATGAACGTGTAACTCCTCAATCCCCCCACCCATCACCAATATTTTTTTACGAACCAACTATGTAAGTTGATTGCTAATCCTTACTATTCTACCGAATCGAAGTCAGAAGTTTTCGATACAGCTTTATGCATTAGCGTTTTACAGGAAATGCCACGTGTCAGTTAAGTACACGGTACTATAAAACTCCCCTTTGTGTCATAACAACATATTTATCTTTATTTCGAAACAGCCGAAATATCTATGCGTGGATTGCGTTGGCTATGAATGTATTTCATGCATACGGTAATTCAAACTTAATTTTGTTTAAACATTGGACATTATTATTTTTAAGGAACGAAAATTAATATTTGACGATATGCACTATGACTATCGCATGATAGTGTAAATTTCACGTGTCACTTAAGTACACGGTACTATAAAACTCCCCTTTGTGTCATAACAACATATTTATCTTGATTTCGAAACAGCCGAAATATGTATGCGTGGATTGCGTTGGATATTAATGTTTTTCATGCATTCGGTAATTCAAACTTAATTTTGTTTAAACATTGGACATTATTATTAGTATTATTAGTATTATTACGATACATTACTTCACCTGACAGTAGTGTTTGGCGCCAAAATAAAAATGGAATTTGATACAATGACATAAAGTGTACACTTATTTAAGGTAAGCATGGACTTGTCATTGATTTAAGATGCTCCAGCGTAAAATTTTAATATTATAATGGGGATTGTACAGCATGCCTGTAAATCATAATTATGTATTAGTTCAACAAGCGGTGCAAGCGCAGTGTATAGCCATTATGTGTTTTACATGCTATCGCATTTAAAAATCCCGTTTCAAATACATTGTTGACAAGCATTTTATAAAACAACTAAATAGAACTGAAAAACTTAAAAACAGTATACCACACAGATCCGTTGAAAAACGTACACCACACAGATCATATTACTGTAAGAATAGTTTTCTTGAATTTTGTTTCGTAAATAAATAACAGAAATCTGAAAATGAATGGAAAATGATATAGTGTAAGCTCCGCCCATAAAATGTATTTCTTAATTTCACCAGAGGTGATGTTTTTGTGTAAAAAAAATGTCCCCACACTGATCCGACCCCTTTCTAACCGTTCAAACGCGCGGTTGCACTTTACTGAAAAAATACTTATTTGTTTTATAAAATCATGATACCTATAGAAAACTCTCATGAATGAGCGGGCTCTCCACTTTATCCCATTAAAAATGATGACATATTAAAAAAGTTATCCTTAAAAATCTTACCTTCGTCGCGCTTTTGTTGATATTTTACTCCCCACACAGATCTTAAAAAGTCACGTGGTATAGGCACCGTGTTATAGCCCATATAGGGGCATGCATGTTTTACAAACAGCCCTTGTTTATATTTGCGATTCGGTTAAAGATACTATAATTTGGATATTGGACGCGCATGCGTTTGGTATGGGCCGTTATTTACCGTTATGCCATTCTGTTTTGATTTTTGTTAAACGTCAAGCTCATTTTGTAAAAGCTAGTTTCTAAACCACACACTTAGAAACACGTGTTTCTAAAAATCCAATTTATTTTATTGAGTGTACAAAAGTGTGACAGAAATGGTCAATGATACTAATAGACAAACTCATATGAGCCACTTAACGTTAAATGAGTCTAATGCCATAATGGGACCTCGAAACATGGCGTGACTTTATAGCGGACAGCTAAACTGGACATAACATACATGTAAGACCCATTTTCGCACATTATCTTATTAATGTGAATATAACTTTGAATGATATATACAAACAAGTATTTGCCACGGAACTATTGTCAAAGTGATTCACTTTGTCTATATTGATAATGGCATAGGAAATTGTTAAGATCAATATTCATACTGTCTTCATTTTCTGTCGAGAAATGATATGTTATCATGATTATTTGTCAGCGTTGTGTGCAGTATAACAGCAACAAATGCGATGCATTCAGTTGCATAAACGCACAAAATGTATCATATTGATCACCATTATTTATTATGCCCTCCGCCCCTTCGAAGAAGAGGGGGTATATTGCTTTGCACATGTCGGTTTGTCTGTCTGTCTGTCGGTCTGTCTGTCCGTCCACCAGTTGGTTTCCGGATAATAACTCAAGAACGCTTGGGCCTAGGATATCATGAAACTTCATAAGAACATTGATCATGACTTGCAGATGACCCCTATAGATTTTGAGGTCACTAGGTGAAAGGTCAAGGTCACAGGTTTAGGTCACAGTGACTGGAAATAGGAAAATGGTTTTCGGATGATAACTCAAGAACGCTTACGCCTGGGATCATGAAATTTCATAGAGACATTGGTCATGACCGGCAGATGACTCCTATTGATTTTCAGGTCACTAAATCAAAGGTAAAGGTCACAGTGACTTAAAGCAGTAAAATGGTTGACTGAAAAAGGAAAATGGTTTCCGGATGATAAGTCAAGAACGCTTACGCCTGGGATCATGAAACTTCATAGGAACATTGGTCATGACTGGCAGATGACCCCTATTGATTTTGAGGTAACTAGGTCAAAGGTCAAGGTCACAGTGACTGGAAATAGATAAATGGTTTCCGGATGATAACTCAAGAACGCTTATGCCTGGGATCCTGAAACTACATAGGGACATTGGTCATGACCGGCAGATGACCCCTATTGATTTTTAGGTCACTAGGTCAATGGTCAAGTTCACAGTGACCTGAAGCAGTAAAATGATAAAATGGAAATAGGAAAATGGTTTCCGGATGATAACTCAAGAACGCTTACACCTGGGATCATTAAACTTCATAAGGACATTGATCATGACTGGCAGATGACCCCTAGTGATTTTGAGGTCACAAGGTAAAAGGACAAGGTCACAGTGACTGAAAATAGGTAAATGGCTTCCGGATGATAACTCAAGAACGCTTACGCCTGGAATCATGAAACTTCATAGGGTCATTGGTCATTACCGGCAGATGACCCCTATTGATTTTCAGGTCACTAGATTAAAGGTCAATGTCACAGTGAACTAAGTGTAAAATGGTTTAGGCGTGGGATCACGAAACTTTATGGGGACATTGGTCATGACCGGCAGGTGACCCTTATTGATGCTCATGTCACTAGGTCGAAGGTCAAGGTCACGGTGACTCAACACAGTAAATTGGTTTCCGTACACCACCACCACCACCACCACCACCACCACCACCACCACCACCACCACCACCACCACCACCACCACCACCACCACCACCACCACCACCACCACCACCACCACCACCCACCCACCCACCCCCACACACACACCCACACACCCACACACACACTACCACCCACACTCACCCCCCCACCCCACACCCCCACTCACCCCCCACACACATACCCACACACCCGCACCCACCCCACCCACCCCCACACCCAACACACCCCCACACACCTCCACCCCTCACCCTCCCACACACACACTGGCTGCCACTACAACTCACACCCATATGGGGGCCATGCATGTTTTACAAACAGCCCTTGTAAATCTATTTTCTACGTCGGGTATCTTCTTTAAATACATTCCTCTTTTATATATTTAAGTAACTGTTACAATATTCTATACCTCACCTAAACAATGTGAAATCCCTTTATCTTGATTTTAAGTAGAAGCGTTTGGATTGTCATATCACTTGCTAATGGATTAATTTAAAGCAACATGAAACAAGAAATTGAGACAATAACTCTTTAAAAAATCATCGCAAAGAAAAAATATTGTTAAGCAAGTAGGGGCATTTAGTTAAAGTTAAAGAAAAACGTAGAAGATACACGACAAATGCTGTAATATATCAGTCGGTTTAGACATCTATTTATAACCCAGTTAATGCCCATTACAGTTAGAATCGAAAACGAAACTTCTTCTTGGCATGTATCAATTTTCATATATTACGAACCAGCTAACTTTAAATCTAAATTAACAACAGTGGTTTGTAACGTCATTTTCATATACAACACCTGTGAAAAGATTTCCATTTTAATTTACTGCAATACAGGCCTTGAAAAAACCTGTATAATGTTTTATAAAATTACCAATATATGCTTTTGAACAGATCCCGAAAATGCAAGACGATAAATGACCACCTGCGCTTTTTTTTAAAAAGGCCGCATGTTTGTTTCAGTGTATCATTATCCTTCAATACTTTTTAGAAAGACAAATCAAATGACGTACTCAAAATCGTCGGAAAGTCTGATAGCCGTTGATGATTTTAATATGAACATGATCGTATAATACTGTGATTATGCAAAAAAAAAAAAAATGATAGCACAAATATTGGTTTTGGAAAAGTTTCGTCTGTGAAATCTGATTTCGTCTGTTGTTTCAAAAGCGACATGGTGATTATGTATTTTATAAGTTCCATTTTAATTATATATATTATGCTTAGTGATGCCAACATTCAAACGACGTTGATCATGTTTTGATTTAGTTTACATTGATGCGATGGTTGCAAAAAATGGTTTTAAAAATTATCGATGTATGTCTTATTTTTATAGTCTCATGTTTGCACGTTATCACTTATCGAGAAGCTAAGCACTTTGTTTCCGTAGTCGTTTTATTTGAATTATATGAAAATAGCATTGAAATTACTTTAAAGAAAACAAATGATGTTTAAGTATAAGATTGCTAGCACAATTTCTGACCGCTTCAGGGTTTGTAAACAACTCGCGGTAGGTCTCAAATGAATCAGGCATATTCATACAATGTTAAGGTACATTGTTTAGACACTTAAACTGAATTGTCATTAGCTTTAACAAAATTTCTACAAACGTTTCTAATGTTTTTACTTTCGTATGTAAATACCTGTATACTAATCTCATTTTCACTTTTAGTGTAACAGACCACGAAGGACGACCACTTTCAGAAGAAAGCGATTCAGATTCACCCGAGAATTCTGTGCAATCTTCGAAATTAAGGTAACATATATACAAAGTATCTGAATCTCAAATACAACTATCGATCATTTGCGATTTGCATTAAATGCAATTTTTTTCATTTCGTGAAAAATGGACCTTTTCAACTTTGTGTTTAACTGTTGAAGATCCATTATATCCAATGGAAATTAAGACCAGAAGACGGAAAACAAATATTGACATATAAACTAGATGTGATGCTTATATGAAATACCTTTCGGTACAGCCTTGTTTAATTTCGATTAACCTATATTTTGAGTATGAAATAATCAAAGATGGCACTAACCTGAGTTTTCAGGCATGGGGAAAAATATTGTCCTGACAGAAAAATAAAAGGGCTGCACAAATTATGTGATCAATATGTTTAATATGAATATAGGGAGAGCAGCGAGTGAAAAGTTTGTCAGACTAAATTTGAATTGCTCGCCATTGCAATGTGAGCTTTTTGGGCCGCCGTGTGTCGTGCGTCGTCAGACTTCAACCGAGCATTAACTTTCAATTTGAACAGCGTCTCCTCCTTAACGATGGGCAGATGTTTACGAAATATTCACACTTATAATGTGTGGATGACTTTCTTTTGGAGATTAAATTGTTCCGATTCGCTGCATATGTAGATATATGATGATGATGATGATGATGATGATGATGATGATGATGATGATGATGATGATGATGATGATGATGATGATGATGATGATGATGATGATTATGACGATGACGATGACGATGATGATGATGATGATGATGTGCATTATTCATGTTTTTGTTACAATCTTTTATTATATATTTATCTACACTGTTTTGAGACTATTGTTTTACTCATGTACAAGTTGGACTTAATATTGTCGACTCAATCAAATCGTAACGCTTTGCATTTTAGAAACTTCCGTACATGCAATCTGAAATTATTTAATCATATTTGACCAATACCTATCCATATGTCACCTACTCAATCAGGATGTCATCTTTATTAAAATGACATGCATTATTAATGACTTATTTTATTCGTTTCAGCACACTTGGTAAAGAATCACCGATGGCATCGTCACGAAGGTCTTCGCGTTCTCAAGAAACGGCAGCATCATCTGCTTCAGAACCTACGATACTCTCAAGATGCTTTAAATGGTGCAAGTCAGGACAACGGTACAAATACACTAATATATATAAATCACGTACATCTGGCAATACAAAATATAACATGTTATACTCGAAAAAGTACAGCTTTTCCGGACAGTAACTACATCAATCATCATGCAGTTTAAAATAAGTTCACCGCCTCTGTTCACAATGTGGACAAAGTTTTTACACGCAAGTCCACATAGGAATTGACCTTTCTTAGAGGCAATCATGTTTTTTTTCTACATTGTGTAATATGAGCAAATATTAACATTAAATTCTCTCTGATACTGTTTATGTTATATACTTGAATACTTTAACGTTATACAAATTAAACATGCCTATCGAATTGAAGCCTTGGG
Organism: Dreissena polymorpha; assembly: GCF_020536995.1. Taxonomy (NCBI): domain Eukaryota; kingdom Metazoa; phylum Mollusca; class Bivalvia; order Myida; family Dreissenidae; genus Dreissena; species Dreissena polymorpha. The sequence goes on from NC_068361.1 coordinate 110,509,851, forward strand.
TGATTTCGAGTGTTAAAGATTGGTTATATCGTGCTACATTCAGAATCAGACAAAAGCAAATCCGCTAGACACAGCTTGAAATATATTATAAAATTCACAATTCAGTATTGTAATTAGTTATACCTATAGATAATTTGACTAAAATACGGATAAACAAGCTTGTTTAAGTACACATCATACTAAGGTCGGGATTGCAATTGAATTCTCACGTAGTTCAATATAATGTTATGTCCCGCGACAAAACTGACTTGCGGGAATTACTAAGTGAGTCGTGGAATCGCATTAGCAAGTCGCATGAACAAATTAAGTCGTGGGAACGGGAGTGCGCTTTTCGTCTAACTTTTTATCTCCAAATGCTGTAGCTCCTTTTATAAGATCGCACAATGGCGTTATCTTTTAGGCAGTTATTACCTTTTCATTACAACTTCATATACAAGTCCCTGTTTTCAACTCCTACATTTTGCGAGCGATGTTCATCATATATTAACAGAATAATTATCACCAAGAGCTACAGAGAAACAATGCACCCTATGGGGGGGGGGTACACCGCCTGTAACAGCTTTAAAAAGAACAACTCGTGTTCAGCAATTATTTTTGAATATCAACTGAGCCGTTTCTCAGGAAAAGAATACTTTTCCCTGGATAATTGCATCTATTAAATTTGATGTTTTTAAACCACTTGTTTATGTAAAGAAAGTGTTTCGAAAGACAAACAAACTTGTTTGGAGGTATTGTATTTTTGCAATCGTTTGCAAATTTCTGATGAAAGAAAACTAAAAAGCATAGCCTTTTTTGTAAACGAAATAATGAAAAAGAAAGATGTGCATCAAAATTGATGTTTAAATTGGATGTATCACAACTCAAAAATAATATGTTGTTACTTATATATTCTGCTTTTTGGGCCGGTGGAATTTATTTACAAATACACTCTTGTCTTGTCTTGTGTGCAGAGTTTATGCAGTTGGTATCGGCTATGTGCGCAAACGTGCATTATACCGTATACACGGGACTATATCTGGGCGGCAACACTCGTTAATATTACATGTTACTCTCTGTTAGTAAATGCATGAGTACACATGCATACAAAATACAAATTCAATTACACGAAATTTAGTAAATTAGATACTGCCACTAAACATACAGTACACTTTACATTACTTACAAAATATCAAAAATTAAAACTTCCAATTAACAGTTCATTTTGCTTTACTTTCGAGTTCGCTAGAAATTATATTATATCGCATGTTTTGTTCTGCAAAGGACCAACCCTGAGCGTGTTTTAATTAGTTTTAGGCTTTTAATACAATCAAGCTAAATTATTAAATTAAAACTTATAATATTTATGCATTAATGGGTTTATTCAATGCTAAGTCATGCTACACGACAGTTCAATGTATAGTATGGCATCATCCATGTATAGTAAGATGTGTTTGTATGTTTTCTGAATCAGTTATATAGTATGTAATTCTTAAAGTTGTCCATTCGTGTAAGCATTTCAATGATTATGCATCAATATTGCAGCCTGTCAAGCTATGTGTATAAGAACAAACTTAATAACTGTGACAATTATGTAAGAACTCAATTAAAGCGTGTGGGTAAACCAAAGACAATACAAATTGTAATTATTTATCTGTAATAACATGATATAATATGATATCGCATGATATGACAAATTTGAATAAATGGTTGTTTAATTCAAAACAGGATTATTTCTTTGCTGCAAGGTGACAACTTATACATGTTTAACTTATCATTTACTGTTGAACATGATGATCACAACTCATTTAAATCAGTACTGATAAGCACTACAAGTAAATTATAATGGCAAAAATATGTCCCTTTCCTTTTTGGGAGTCATGAGAAATACAAACTATTTTCTTCTTCTTAACAGTAAACAATGACAAAGATTTATTCAGGCAGCATAGCGATAAGAATTGAATACGCTGCTGTGATTATTTAAAATTTTATTATTTATCGGAGTGTTGTAAAATTGGTGTAAACTATATGTTTCTGTCATTCAGATCGAATTTGAAACGACAATTCTTATTTATATTGAACTGCATTCTGGGGAAACCAGGCTTAATGCATGTGCGTAAAATCCGTACAGGCTAATCAGGGACGACACTTTCCGTCAAGACTGGATTTCTGTTTAAAACATACTTCCTTTAAACGACACATTTCATAAAAACAGAAAGTGTCGTCCCTTATAAGCCTGTGCTTACTGTACATGTTAATATATGACGAGACTTTACGCATAAGCATTAAGCCACGTTTTTCAATTGCGCGGCTCATAATATTTTAAGAGCTCAAGAGGAGGCATCTAGGAAAAGAAGCCATCAAGCGCTGCCGATAAACATGCGTCCAACCAGTAAAGGTTCGAATACTTTGTTTTTATTTCAACCGTCCTTAAATAATTATATACGTATATAAAGACGTATATACAAGTCTTAAACATTTAAAATAATTGTGTATACATGAAGGCGCATCACTATCGTTAGTTGTATATAGATGCAATCTTTTCATGTAACGACAAAAATGCTAACATTGAAATGCAATATGTTTAAATAAATCGTTGTTTATCGAGCATTAAACAACTATAATATTATACCCATTTCCATTCTTAGATAAACCGGTGATTGTATTTACTCCACCTGTAATAAGAACTATTCAGTTTCATAAGTATTTTACAAACATTCAAACGCGCGTAAGCATCGATACACGTCAATTTGTCGTTATTTTCATTGATAAACTAATTCAATCAATTCAGGATAACTTGTGTTCCTTAGTTGGTATTTGTACGAGCATTATTTCTCCATAGAAAACATCTACATATGTCATGTAAGATCAGTTCCTGACATAATATTGAATCTGTGTTTACCAGGTACGCCTCATTATGGTATATCCTGTGCTGTCTGCAATGTCGCTCCAATACTGGGAACTCGCTGGAAGTGCAGTGATTGTCCCGACTATGACATGTGTTCCACCTGCTATGAGGAAAAAAGAGAACAGCACGATATGTCACATCAGTTCATAAAAAAGGAACCTCCGTAAGTTCATACGATGTCGTTTGTTTTTCATTAATCAAATAACGAATCAACACAAACACATTTGACTATTGAATATAAACATGATTAACAGTGTATTAACAAATGTTGATACACGTTTGTTAAGAACGTCGACAACTTCATTTCAAACAAAAAGGCATTGAGTAAAAAAACTTAATAAAACTAGTGATACAAACTTAAATATTTATGGTTTACACATCTCTTAAAGATATATGAAACTACACAATACTAGACAATACCGAAGACATGGTCTTCACAGTCCGAGACACGATTTGCCTCTGATGGACAATGGTCATATATTCTATATTCTTAAGGTTCATGTTTGTGTCTTCCGAATTCGATTGATTGTTTGTAGTTTGAAGCAAAATATTTGAAATATGACTCTCTATACCTCCGTTACAAAGTAGGGGGCAATACTGGAATCGCCATGGACGTTTTTCCGTCTGTCTGTTTACCCGTCTGTTTGTACGTAGAAACAAACTAGTCTTCAGGCACTCTTGTACATTATTAAGTAAACCATTCACAGCATAGACTTTCGATTATATCATGATTATTATTATACACTTTGAGCAGAATATTATACCCCCGTTTTAAAGTAATAGAGGGTTAACTGGAATCACCTTGGACGTCTGTCCGGCAGTATGTCTGTCCGGCTTTCTGTCTGTTTTTCTGTTGAAAGGCACACATTTGTCAGAAGGCTACTCATACAACGATCAACGTGAATAACTCAAAGTTGCATGAACTGTTCGATAAGATATGAAGTATTTGAAATATCCAAAGTTAGAAATTACAGAAATTATGCCCCGTTTCATTAGAAATAGTACATTTTACGATATGCGGCGACGGTGAATATTATTCGTCACTATGGGAGTATAATAATGGTTACGTATCGTTCTGTATTAAGTCAAGTTTTTATATTTCTTTAATTAAAATGTCATCTACTCAACAAATATCATCATGCAATTTAGGTATACACAAATCAAACGTTAAATGTATGTATTACTAATCAAAAACACGATGTTTAAATTTTAATTTAATTATCGTTTCATCGTCCGCGTCCTGGATTTTCCAAACATATTCAAAAATCATATGTAAATGATCTATGTCGTACTTAAGATGCGCTGAATATCCGAGCAAATTCATCAACAGCTGTTAGTAATAGAGAGCACTGTTTGCATAAACACTGTGTTACCCATTGCCAAGTGTTACATTCAGTATTAATATCTGAAGATGTTGGGTCCGTAAAGTATTTTGCCATAAGAAGAGACCAACACACTTTAGATCCTGGAAGTGATGTAGCCAATCCTCTTGATAATCATGTTAAATTAAGAGCAAACCATTACATTTTAAATCTATTTTCTACGTCGGGTATCTTCTTTAAATACATTCCTCTTTTATATAATTAAGTAACTGTTACAATATTCTATACCTCACCTAAACAATGTGAAATTCCTTTATCTTGATTTTAGGTAGAAGCGTTTGGATTGTCATTACACTGGCTAAAGGATTAAAGCAACATGAAACAAGAAATTTAGCCAATAACTCTTTAAAAAATCATCGTACAGAAAAAAAATATTGTTAAGCAAGTAGGGGCATTTAGTTAAAGTTAAAGAAAAACGTAGAAGATACACGACAAATGCTGTAATATATCAGTCGGTTTAGACATCTATTTATTACCCAGTTAATGCCCATTACAGTTAGAATTGAAAACGAAACTTCTTCTTGGCATGTATTAATTTTCATATATTACGAACCAGCTAACTTTGAATCTAAATTAACAACAGTGATTTGTAACGTCATTTTCATATACAACATATGTGATAAGATTTCCATTTTAATTTACTGCAATATAGGCCTTTAAAAAACCTATATAATGTTTTATAAAATTACCAATATATGCTTTTGAACAGATCCCAAAAATGCCGACGATAAATGACCACCTGCGCGTTTTCAAAAAAGGCCGTATGTTTGTTTCAGTGTATCATTATCCTTAACTACTTTTTAGAAAGACAAATCAAATGACGTACTAAAAAAGTCGGATAGCCGTTGATGTTTTTAATATGAACATGATCGTATAATACTGTAATTATGCACAAAAAAATAATGATAGCACAAATATTGGTTTTGGAAAAGTTTCGTCTGTGAAATCTGATTTTACTAAATATGAAACTTTCTCAGATAATCTGAAACGAAATTCACTAAAAAGTTAAGAATCCCCCTGGTCAATGTTCATTTGATTGTTAATTTGTTTTTATATACACAATTTTCATAATCGGAGAGCATTTTTTAAGTGAGTGTGTATACTTAAGTTTTAACTGCATGGTAATATTTGCTTCAACAAATTGCATCGGGACAGCAATTACTCAGATGTAAAATAGTAATGACTGATTGCTACAGGTATTGTCACATATGAGAAAACAAGATGTGTTTGTGAAACGCCATGTCCCCTCATATATTTGACCTTTGACCTTGACGGATGACATTGACCTTTCACCCGCCAAAAAATGCAGCTTCATGAGATACACATGCATGCCAAATATCAAGTTGCTATCTTCAATATTGCAAAAGTTATGGCCAATGTTAAAGTTTGATGCAAACAAACCAACAAACAAACCAACATACCAACAGAAAGGGCAAAACCAATATGTCCCCCAAAATCTATCAGCCAGATGGGTTGGAGTGTACCACTCAGGGGGGGGCAAAACAACACCTATATTACTTAATTGTATACTCGATATAAAGAAACAAAATGTTTGATAACAATCTCAGTTGGCCAGCTATAAGTTATTGTTAAACTGTTTCTATGGCAACCGTCAGGCTTGGACTAAATAGCTAGTTTAGCTAGTATAATTCTCAAATATTTCTTCAAAATTGTTTCAAGAAAAAGAAGTTTGGTGTTAAAATGAAGATTATGATTATAACCTAGTATAATCTGCAGTTAAATATGCACATAAGTGCATTTGCATATCTATGAATATTAATGAGATTGCAAGAAAAGTTTCTAAAAACTACCAAACCTCCAAAATAATAGGGTCAATATACACTTTGGCCCCCAAAATTGCTACAAAAGGTATTTTAACTGATCCTGGTAGGATAGAAGGTCCTTCAACACATATCAAAAGTTTACCACAATCGGACCTCCGGAAAATTGATTTTTCAAGATGGCCGCCAAGACCTATGAATGATCATAACTATGTAACTATCCATTCAAATTTGATAAATTTGGTGTCTATACCTAGGTTTAAAGGGGCAAAGAACACATAATGATCATCAGAAATTGCATAAGTTTAATATAGTAAACACAAATCCAACATGTCGTCGAAAATGGCCGCGTAGATGGCCGCCAAAACCTATTTATGATCATAACTATGTAACTATCAACTTTAATTTGATGAATTTGGTGTCTATACCTAGGTTTCAGGGGGCAAAAAAACACATTTATATCATCAGACAAAGTGTAAGTAAATAATGTTTCACAGAAATCCAACATGGCGTCCAAAATGGCCGCCAAGATGGCCGCAAAGATGGTCGCCAAAACCTATTAATGATCATAACTATGTTACTATCCACTCAAATTTGACGATTTTGGTGTCTTTATATAGATTTAAGGGGAAAAAGAACACATTACGATCATCAGACATTGTTAAAGTTACTTATATTATACACAAATCCAACACAGCGTCCAAAATGGCCGCCAAGATGGCCGTCAAGATGGCCGCCAAAACATATTTATTTTCATAAAATAATAACTATGTAACTATCAACTCAAAGTTGATGAATTTGGTGTATATAACCAGGTTTCAGAGAGCAAACAACACATTAATATCACATTTATATCATCAGACAAAATGGACATCAACACAATACGAAGGACCACAAGTCCATAACTTGTTACTCAAACGTAACGGTTGTTATGTAAAATACCATAGTTTAGGAGACAAGGAACACTTAAATCGAATTGAGGTTATCACTAAGGAGTTGAATAATCATAAACTCGAATTTAAGACATTTGGAAAAGATAATGAACCAGCACATGACTTCATGATAGGATCAGGTTTTACTAACTTCTGTAGACTTCGTTTTTAACTGTTGCTGAAAATCATTGAAGATTAATTACAGCCTGAATAAGCGAGAGTTCTTTTAAAAGGTTAATATTATACACTTTGCGTTCCTTTGACTATTTATTTACATAAAAGCGGAAGTAGATGGTCCTATCGTCCCTTTCGGAGTAATGCAGGATCAAGATGAGAAAATCTGTATCCTCGCCCACCAACGTTGTGGTGCTTCGACGGGATCGTTATACTGTTGCTTTAACAATTTGAACATTTTCATCCCCTAAAAACAGAACAACATAGCATCCCATTTTAGTCAGAATTGTGCTGATCAGAGCAATCATACCGGCCTTGTTTCTGTCAAGAGACAAACAGTCTTCCTTTTTTACATGAACATTCTGTTTCTTTGCTGAAACTCACAATATGAATTACGTTTCCGGTGCGTTTTGTCTTTGTTTGTAGCCATCGAACCCCACTGTCGCTTGTCCGTAATGCCTTTCTCTGAATCTACAAAAGACTCGGCTATTGCGTTATATGAGTCACCCTTCTCCATGGTTAACGATGCAGCAAAGTGCCACCGCATATGTTTCATGAACACAGTTCATCACAACCTCACATGATGTGTCTACAGCATATTCTCAAATTGCCTGAGCGATCTGAGGCTTATCTGCTGTACAAAGTATGTTCTTGGCTTCAAAGAAGGCAGCAGGATGGGAGCTCAGTTCATAAGACAATACGACTGCAAGTGAAGGATCTCCAGATTTTGACTACACCAGAAAACGCTGGAAAAGAAGAGCAGGATCAAAAGCACGGTCAGATGCGATCTTAACAGCCAAGCTATTCCCAAGAATTTTGGCTCTGTATTTTCTCGTCAATTTATTAGCAAAGACCGACTTTCCTATGATATCTCTTATGATCGTTTATCCAACCGCCTCAATTGCATGAACATTCACATCTGACCCAGCCACTATACCATTGACCATGTTTCTCAGAGTAGGGTCAGCTGTGTATGGTGAGCAGGTTATAATCTGTGTCTGCATTTTCTCTAGATCAGAAGAATCCTCTTAAATGCACGCCTCAGTTGAGTCTTGGTGATGTGGACTTGTAGTATAGGTCAGGTCTGTGAAATCCTGCATCGCACTTTTGTGCTCGGATGTTGCAGATAGGGTCCAAGGGGTTTGCATTTCCTCGGTCATTCCACTGCCGCGTGTTAGACTACATGTGCTCTATAAAACATCATCAATGTTTGCTCAATAACAAGATAAAGTCCTAGCCCAGCCCTGCTCCTACAAACAACGTGAAACAAATACCGAACTTTCGATAAACGTCCGGGTGCATCTCCTTTAGGTTGCTTATTTGCTGCAGATATACGTAGTAATACGCAGATTGCAGGTAATGTACTCAGCTGCAGTAAAGATGGATAGCAAATCGGGCACTGCCTAATGCATCAACCAACACCCAGTACCATATGCTTTAATCAACACCCTTGAATTGTTAATCATAAGCTGATAATTCAGCCATACTATGCTTGTCTTTGAGGTCTGGGCAATTTCATGTTTCTTCTTCTCTGTAGCCCTCTCGAGTTTTATCAAAATCGCATAACATACAATCTTCTAACGTCGTTTTGCCCCTCAGAAGGGAAGAGTACAAATCCTTGGCATGATCTAGCAGTAACTGAATGTCTCGATCGTCTTTGGTCAATTCGGCTGAAAGCTGGCAGTGTATGCACTTTCCAACAAGAAGATGGTCTCGTGAAGCCCTCCGGACAACTGTTCGTGTCACAATGTGCCCAATTGCATTTCTCAATAGACAGCCTCGAGTATGTTTGTGAGAGCGGTTTCTTCCATGAGGGATCCTTTGCCCATCCCCCCCCCCCCGCAAGTTCATACGTTTATGAAACATCCCAAATTCTGAACAACATATTCAACTACTTTGTGGCGCATCAATGATAATTTCAGCAGCCTTTAAATATAAGGGTTGGTCAAACGTTACAATGGTGTGAAGGTTGTGACAAGGTTGCAAACTAAGACTTATGTTGACAGAATGCACGCTTTGTCCACATTGTACATATTAATCATAGGCAAGAATTTGACTGACAACAGCCCAGTTTAATGGCTTTGCTGATGCAAGTTACGCATCATTCCATGTCAATTCAGTGTTGTCTGAACCTGAAAAATATCGATCCTCTTGTCAAAATCCAGAAATCGCGGCAGATCCAAACTATGACGTTTCACATAACAAGCATCACGTCAAAAGAAATGGACTTGCGGTCCTTCGTATTGTGTCATTGGACGCCATGTGAGATTTCTGTGTAACATAATAAACTTAAACTATATCTGACAATCGTAAAGTGTTCTTTACCCATCGAACCTCGGTATAGACAACAAAACCATCTAATCTGATTGGATAGTTACATAGTTATGATTAATAGGTTTTGGTTGCCATCCTGTCGGCCATTTTGGACGCCATGTTGGATTTGTGTGTAATATAATGTCTGATAATCTTAATGTGTTCTTTGCCCCTTGAAACCTATGTATATCCACCAAAATTATCACATTTGAGTGGATATTTACATAGTTATGATCATTAATAAGTTTTGGCGGCACCCTTGGCGGCCATGTTAGACGCCACGTTGGATTTGTGTGTACTATTGTTAATTTAAACAATGTCTGATGATCTTTATGTGTTCGTTGCCCCTTGAAACGTAGGTATAGACACCAAATCCATCTAATTTGAGTGGATAGTTACATAGTGACGATCATTTATAGGTTTTGGTGGATAAATTGGCGGCCGTTTTGGACGTTACTTTGGATTTGGGTGAAATATAATCAACCTATGCAATGTATAATGATCAAAATGTGTTCTTTGTCCCTTGAAACCCATATATAGCCACCAAAATAATCAAATTTGACGTGGATATTTACATAGCTATGATCATTTATATATGTTTTGGCGGCCATCTTGGCGGCCATTTTCGACGCCATGTTGGATTTCTGGGTTCTGTTGTGCACTTTAACAATATCTGATGATCTTTATGTTTTCTTTGCCCCTTAAAACCTAGGAATAGACACCAAATGCATCAAATTTTATTTTATATTTACATAGTTATGATCATTAATAGGTATTGGCGGCCATCTTGAAAAAAAAACTTTCCGGAGGTCCGATTGTGGTAAACTTTTGATATGTTTTACCAGATTCAGTTAAAATACCTTTTGAAGCAATGTTTTGGTGGTTGACAGTATTTTTTGCATATATTGAACTTACTTAAGTACTACATGCAATTTGCGGTTCAATTTCTCCCAGACAATTTATGAAAATTAAGCTGATTGATGCCCCATCTTCAAAGGAGAAAAAAATACCAAAAGCTGCCAGTACCAGACTTGTTTCAACCATTTTCATATGCTACTGGCATGCATCTTCCAAGATATATAGGTATAGTTTTGCCCCCCTTACTGGTTCACCCCACCTCAATTTTGGGTTCTTGACTGAAGGACTACCAGTCTCTTCCCCCTGTATAGACTGGGGGACATTAAAACATGTCTCATTGTTAAATGCTTTGCCGTTTTGAATCTATGGGAATCAATTTTCTGTTTATTACCATAAGCATAATAATTGACAAGTGTTATTAGTTAAATAATACATTAACCACATGCAGTTTATTTTCCATAAATATAAACACCATCATAATCGAGTGCCACCCTGTCGCATATATATTTGTAATTATGCCCCCCCCCCTTCGAAGAAGAGGGGGTATATTGCTTTGCACATGTCGGTCGGTCTGTCTGTCGGTCGGTCCGTCGGTCCGTCCACCAGGTGGTTTCCGGATGATAACTCAAGAACGCTTGGGTCTAGGATCATGAAACTTCATAGGAACATTGATAATGACTTGCAGATGAATGCTATTGATTTTGAGGTCACTAGGTCAAAGGTTAAGGTCACAGGTCAAGGTCACAGTGACTGGAAATAGGAAAATGGTTTCCGGATGATAACTCAAGAACGCTTGGGCCTTGGATCACGAAACTTCATACGAACACTGGTCATGACAGGCAGATGACCCCTTTTGATTTTCAGGTCACTAATTCAAAGGTCAAGTTCACAGTGACTTAAAGCAGTAAAATGGTTGACTGGAAATAAGAAAATGGTTTCCGGATGGTAACTCAAGAACGCTTACGCCTGGGATCATGAAACTTCATAGAGACATTGGTCATGACTGGCAGATGACCTCTATTGATTTTGATGTCACTAGGTCAAAGGTCAAGGTAACAGGTCAAGGCCACAGTGACTGGAAATAGGAAAATGGTTTCCGGATGATAACTCAAGAACGCTTATGCCTGGGATCATGAAACTTCAAAGGGACATTGGTCATGACCGGCAAATGACCCCTATTGATTTTGAGGTCACTAGGTCAAAGGTCAAGGTCACAGTGACTGGAAATAAGTAAATGGTTTCCGGTCGATAACTCAAGAAGGCTTACGCCTGGGATCATGAAAAGGTCAAGGTCACAGTTACCTAAGTGTAAAATGGTTTCCGGATGAAAACTCAAAAACGCTTAGGCCTGGGATCACGAAACTTCATTGGGACATTGGTCATGACCGGCAGTTGACCCCTACTGATTTTCAGGTCATTAGGTCAAAGGTCAATGTCACGGTGACTCAACACAGGAAAATGGATTCCGTACACCACCACCACCACCACCACCACCACCACCACCACCAAAAATGTATTCACACAATGGTTGCCACTACAACTGACAGCCCATATGGGGGGCATGCATGTTTTGTTTTACAAACAGCCCACTATCATGTATTTCGTTCGTATTAATAGTGTATGAACGTTCCCTTTTTACATGGCCTATGTAATGTAATATTGTTTAGACTGACACGGTTCTTTGTACAATTCATACTCACTTTCTATTCTGTTCTGTTCTGTTCTGTAAAAATTATCTTAATTACTGACGCTGATTGTGTTTTTGAGGTATTTTGGGAACCGCTGCGAACGCCACGAATGGCCACACGTAACTGATTGTGTTTTGTTTGTACTCAGATTTCAAGCTTATATGCGAAGTGATACTTGTTTTATATGTCACGCTGATTTGCGCTCAGTTGCAATATGTTTATTGTTTGATAACTTCAAGTTACACTTTCTTATACGGTCTGATCACCAATTCAGATTGCTTTTAAACGGTCGTTTGGGACTGTTCTACATCAGATATCTATTTGATATCGATCCGACACTATATGCATGAACGGTGTTCCCGAATATGTACATGCTTGTACAAGATAATACAATAAATATGCTCTTTACTATAAAATGCGACTGTGGTTGCGATATATTTTAAGATTTGTCACTAAATAGTAATAGACTTCTTGCATAGCCCCAGCTTTATATGTTTCATTATTGGCTAGCCAGACCCAATGTTAGTTTTGTGTGTTTTATCTTTGATAAAGTTCTTTATTTTGTGTCTGACCCCAATTTTTGGTCAAGACTTTCTGATAAATGATTACTATGACATGTTTTACATTTCTCATTCTGTCATTTTAATTAGGTTTTACTTTGACGCTAAGTAAAGAAAATCGTCAAAAACGAAAGTGCATTCCAGTTTCCCCACATTTCTCAAATCCTACTTGATGTAAGTTTCTTTTAATACAACAAAGGCAATTCTAACTGAGCCAGTGATGTTATGTAAAATCAAAGTACTGGCAGTACTGGTGTGACGATGCTTTTGAAGAGGATGGATATAAAACATCAATTTAACTTTATCTATATCACCACAATTGTGTATGTTGAGACGAACATTTGGGTACGATAAAAAAATTGGGTACGAAAATTTTGGGTACGAAAAAAAATTTGGTACGAAAAAAATTTGCGTACGAAACATTTTTGGTACGAAAAAAAGTTTAGGGGTACGGGGAAGTAGTACCCGTGGGTAACTTGACCCATTGAGCGAAACTGGGAGGCGGGTCACATTCTTGTTCATTAAGTATGGCAATACCTTCATGATGATTCTCGAAAGTAGGTATGAGCGCATAGCCGGACCATGTGAGCTCAATCGTATGAGCACTTGACAATCCGAGTTCGCCCACGAACATATGGATAAGTTAACTAATAGCGAAATGACCTTATACGTGTATATGCTGAAATCTAACAATCGAACGAAATATCAAACATGGTATGTACACTTAGGTGTTGTGTAATTTCTGTTAGAATATCGTATTCAATATGTAAATTTTAAATGATTGTGCCCGCACTTGAGTTTGTTGCCTTGTTTGAGTCTATACGCGCCTAGGCTGCACCCAGTGTGTGTATTTGTGTTTTTCCAAGGTAATGAGTTACCTCCGCGCTGAGGCTGCATAATGTTGGGACCCGGAGTGTGTCCAGCACTCCTACCTAATAAGATTAGATTGACGACAGTTGGGACGAATTTTGAATGAAAGCTGCAATTTCCAGCTATTTGTTTTGTACTGAAATTCTTTTTAATTTTTTATATGGTCAAATGCTGCGGGGGGGGGGGTGAGATTATCCGGAAAAAAACCTGTCCGGAATGGTGACCACAAAACATACAAAATATAAAAATGCGCCGGGAGCGGTAATCGAACCGGTGTCGTAAAGGTGAAAAAGCGAACGTCCTTACCACTGCGCTAGCGGGACGGACAATTACGCAAAGAAATGTTGTTTTATCTATATATATATCATAGCATTGCAGCGTTTACAATTTGCAGGTTCGAAATAGTTCGCATTCTTTAGTTGTGTGATCACGTAAAAAGTTAATTTTACATGTTTTTATTCGCAATTTATTTACTAAATCGAGAACAAATATCAAACAAAATAGAGAAAATATATAGTTGTTTCATTGGTCCATAAAAATAAAATGGATGTAAAATTTCTAATTTGAAATTAACGTTCTGATACACTTATTGAATCTGTTTCCCCACGATATGCTGTTCTATTAATATTTACCTTTATCAACACGAACGACAACTCTGCTAGGAGAATGTTATCAATGAAAATCAACGAGCAATCTCCTACGCAGTGGCGAATGCCAAGGGAAGTAACTGAAAAATCGCGTTATCTCAATCGGACTGGCTCGGTCTTTTACATAGGTCGCCATTGTGAAGAATTTTTTTACTGGTTATCAAACCTTGGACGCTGCTGTTCCAGCATCGTCAATTAACGCGGGCATTTAAGTTTTTTCGTGATTGAGAGAACTTGACAAGATGCGGAATTTTACGATTTGGTAGTTTAAAGTGAACTATTGGACAAGCGACAAGAAAAAACAGTAGCGAAATTATGCAGATTTAATGAAATAATTTTTGAAATATTTTGTTGTTAAATAAATGGAAAATATTAAATTCAAAATAAAAAAATAATACATATTTATTCCTTATTAAAATATGAGTTCGGGACAGGATTAAGCCGCATTTTTAATACATTAAATATGACGTACGTAACTTGTGTGTATCACGATTTATAAACGCTAAAAGAGTGGTATTTCGAGCGTGATTCAATAAACAAAGAAAAAAACAACAAAACATTATATTATGTATCCGCTTAATGGTGAATACGTTCAAATGCAATTCAAACGTGTGACACATGTATCATTCTGGTAAACTGAGCTGCTATTTTCCTGCATGTAATGTTTGTACCATAGCGGACATGATATGAAGTCATCAGAATGTAGTTAAAACATTTGGCGATGCGAAAACACAAATCTACATGTAAATAACACGTATAATTATATAGTGAAATGAGCACCACAACGCATTACAATGTATTTGTAGCGTCATTTCCATTTACAAAATCGTGAAAACATCTGTGATAAGATTTCCAGTTAAATTCACTGAAATAAAGGCCTTAAAAACCCTATATAATAGTATATCTGCTTTTGAACAGATCCTGAAAATGCTAGACAATATAACACTACCGCGCGTTGTGAGAAAAAGATCGCATGTTTGTGTCAATTTATCATTAACCCTCAATTCTGTTTGGAAAGACAAATCAAATGACGTACTAAAACTCGTCGGACAGTCGGATAGCCGTTGATATTTTTAATATGAACATGATTTATCGTCTCATACTTTAAATATGCAAAATTATTTATGAAAGCACAAATATTCGTTTAGATAAAGGTTCGTCTGTGAAATCTGATTTAACTGAATATGGAACTATCTCAGATAATCTGACACGAAATTCACTAAATGTTAAGAATTCCCCTGGTCAATGTTTTTCTATTGTTAATTTGTTTATTATAAACCCAATTCTCATAATCAGAGAGCATTATTTATGCGTGTGCGTATACTAAAGTTTAAACTGCATAGTAATATATCAATTTTTGCTTCAACACATTGTATCAGGACTGCAATTACTCAGATGTAAAATATAAATGTCTGATTGTAACAGGTATTGTCACATAAAAAAAACAACTTGTCTGATTGTAGAATGTTTTGCCATAATGAATCTATGGAAATACATTTTTTATTTATAACCGAACAGAACAGATAGTTTATTTACGACTTAACCATATACAGCTCATCGTCAAAATAACAATCAAGTAATAAATAAATACAAATGCGTCAAATAAAAAACAGTTTTGTTAATGCATGTTTACTTATATATGAATTATGTGAGAATGTAATATGTACGTGAAGGCTCTTAATTTTTTAACAAAGTTGAGTGAATGTTCAAACATCCGTTATTGAGTGAGAAACATTTATGCAGCTAGATATCATATACAAAACAATAACGGAAAAAAATACTCTCTATATATTTTCGGCTCTTAGTTTAAATGTTTAATACAGAAATTATCAAGACGTATCAGTATAGATTTTCTGGTCTCATTTGATAATTGTAAAACTGTAAACATACTTGGGTTCTTATGTAAAAAACAGGTATAAGTGTATTTCTAAAATTATCATATAAAGGGCATATCAAAACAAAATGGTACTCATCTTCAATTTCATTAAGTGTACAAAATCTACAAATTCTTTCATTTCTTGGAATATTTTGGTGTCTACCAGTTTCTATAAATAGAACATGAGAAGATAATCTTAATTTTGCTAATATGTTTCTAAATTTAGAATGTTCAACTTTATCCAAGTAAAGGGATCTTTCAAAAATGGGTTCAAAATTCCTAAAAGACAGTGATGAAGCGTCATTAACATCAATTCGCCATTTTGAAATAAACAAATAATATAATCTATTGCGAAACATTACAATAAAGCTGTTAAATTAAACAGATTATCGATACATCCACACGTCATTTAAACCTGACTCTTGCAACAGTTTTTCAAACGTTTGATGCCCATGACTTGGAATGAGGGTAATGACATGCTTCTTTACATGGTATTCGATTATTATTGCTTAAAATACAATTGGACGATTTTCATTGAACAATTTTAAGAAATATTTAACTACTCGTAAATATCGATATATATACATCGGGTATCTACCTACTTCGGCATACAAAGCATTTAAATTTGTAGACACTTTGACATTTAAAAGCCATTTGCAGAATTTGCGTTGGACTCGCTCAATATTATCAGCTTTAGTAAATCCCCACACCTCGCCTCATAATTAAGAATGGAGGCAACATAGGCATCAAACAGATTAAACATGATTTTAGCAGGTACATTCAAAGATTTTGTTACAGTAAATAATGAGTGCATCGCTCTACGCGCTTTGGCTGACAAATTATTTGTGGCTTGTATAAATGCGCCGCTGATTGACATGACTATTCCTAGATAATAAAAATTGTTCACGATTTCAAGAGAATTGTTGTTATAAACCCAATTATATCCTTTTTTAACCTGCCTATATGAAATATTACATTTTTTGTCTTGTCGACATTGACCGTTATATTCCACTTCGTGCAATACGCACGTTAATTGTTCAGGGTTGATTGCAATCCATCAGCGGATTCAGGGATTATTACTGCGTCGTCGGCAAATAATAAAAGATAGATTGATAATTGATCAATAGTAATTTATATTTAATTTATATCAGCTTGTAAGTGTAACTCAATATCATTTAAGAATAACGAAAACATTATCGGCGAACATATCTCACCTTGTGATTAGCCGATGTCGGATTCTAAAAAATCTGAAATACTATTCATATGTTAAACACCCAATTTATTTGATTATACACAGATTGAAAAACGGACAACAATTTACCATCAATACTAGACTGAATGAGCTTAAACCAGAATTGCATGCGATCCGTTAAGTCATAAGCATTTAAATAATCGACAAAACAGCAAAATAGTTTTTGTTTATTGTTAATATGATTGTCAATCAATGATTGAAGGACAAATATTGCGTCTACTGTACTGTAGCCCGGCTTTAAACCGAACTGCGCATTAGTTAAAATGTCATTAGCAGTAGCCCAATTTTGTAAGCGTTCGTCTAGTATATTAGTGAATAGCTTCGCAAAACAACTCACAAGGGTTATACCTCAATAATTATTTGTAATTGACAGATGGCCTTTTTTATAAAGGGGAATAATAAAAGACCTGTTGACCAGCTGTGTGGGAATTTCCCAGATTTGAGAATATGATTAAATAACAGTTCCAATACAGTACCTATGACACGGACTCTTTCTTTAAATATTCGTAAATGATATTGTCCGAGGAACACGCCTTATTATTACCTAACCGCTTCGTGGCCATGACAATTTCTTCCAGTGATATGTATCTATCTATCTAGCTCAGAGTAAGACCTGTCAAGAGTTACGGTTACTGTCAAAATTGCGAACACAATTTAAACTGTTCTCATTATTTGAATTACCTTCGTTTTAGCGAGGTTTTTAAAGTATTCAACAAACTATTTTAAATCAATTGTTTCTCCGTTCGGGTTCGCGGATCTTTTTTTGAACATTTTCCAATTTTTTTTAGGTGATTTTGATTTCATGATGTCCATCTTGCGTCCTAATGTACGATTAAAATCCGACTTGCATTTACGACAATATGATTTGTATGATTTCTTTTTTTAGCTCACCTGAGCACAACGTGCTCATGGTGAGCTATTGTGATCGCCTTTTTTCCGTCGTGCGTCGTCCGTCGTGCATCGTCCGTCGTTAACATTTACCTTGTTAACACTCTAGAGTTCACATTTATTGTCCAATCTTCATGAAACTTGGTCAGAACATGTGTGTCAATTATATCTTGGACGAGTTCGAAAATGGTTCCGGTTGGTTCAAAAACATTGCTGCCAGGGGGCGTGGCAGTTTTCCTTATATGGCTATAGTAGTAAAACCTTATTAACACTCTAGAAGTCACATTGTTTGTCCAATCTTTAAGAAACTTTGTGGGAACATGTGTCCCAATAAAATCTTGGACTAGTTTAAAAATGGTTTCGGTTGGATGAAAAACATGGCCGCCAAGGGGCGGGGCAGTTTTCCTTATATGGCTTTAGTAAAACCTTGTTAATACTCTAGAAGTCACATTCATTGTCCAATCTTCATGAAACTAAGTCAGAACAGTTTTTCTAATGATATCTTGAACGAGTTCGACAATGGTTGCGGTTGGTTGAAAAACATGGCTGCCAGGGGTGTGGCAGTTTTCCTTATATGGCTATAGTAAAACCTTGTTAACACTCTAGAAGCCACATTGATAGTCCAATCGTTATGAAACTTGGTCAGAACATGTGTCCCAATAATATCTTGGACGAGTTTGAAAATGGTTCCAGTTGAATGAAAAATATAGGGGGCGTGGCAGTTTTCCTAATATGGCTTAAGTGTATAGTAAAACCTTGTTAACACTTTAGAAGTCACATTTATTTCCAATCTTCATGAAACTTAGTCAGAACGTTTGTTCTAACGATATCTCGGATTTGTTTGAAAATGTTTCTGGTCTTTTAAAAAACATGGCCGCCAGGGGGCGTGGCAGTTTTCCTTATATGGCTATAGTAAAACCTTGTTAACACTCTAGAAGTCACATTTATTATCCAATCTTAATGAAACTTGATCAGAACTTTTGTTCTAATAATAACTCTGCTGAGTTTGAAAATGGCTATGATTCGTTGAAAAAACATGGCCGCCGTGGGGGGGGGGGCAGTCGTCCTTATATGGCTATAGTGAAAACTTGTTAACGCTATATAATAGCCACATTTATTGGCAAATCTTCATGAAACTTGGTCAGAACATTTGTCCCAATGAAATCTTGGCAGTGATTGAAACTGGATCATATGAGCTCAAAAACTAGGACATTAGGTCAAATATAAAAAAAACATGTTAAAAGTATCTTTTTTGGTCCAATCTTTATGAATCAGCTTGCATTTTGTCAGAATAGTCTAGTTCCTTTTGCTCTCAGGTGAGCGCATTAGGGCCTGATGACCCTCTTGTTTCAAAAACTGACTGGCAATTGTTGTTAATTTTGTTAAAATTATATAAAGCATCTTTAAATTCCTTGCGTTTTCGTTCACACTCCGCATTATACAATTTTAGCTCACCTGAGCACAACGTGCTCATGGTGAGCTATTGTAATCGCCATTTCTTCCGTCGTGCGTCGTGCGGCGTCAACATTTACCTTGTTTACACTCTAGAGGCCACATTTATTGTCCAATCTTCATGAAACTTACTCACAACATGTGTCCTAATAATATCTTGGACGAGATTGAAAATGGTTCCGGTTGGTTGAAAAACATGGCCGCCAGGGGGAGTGGCAGTTATCCTTATATGGCTATAGTAAAACCTTGTTTACACTCTAGAAGTCACATTTTTAGTCCAATCTTCATGAAACTGTGTCAGAACATGTGTCCCAATAATATCTTGGCCGAGTTGGAAAATGGTTCCGGTTGGTTGAAAAACATGGCTGCCAGGGGGCGTGGCAGTTTTCCTTATATGGCTAATGTAAAACCTTGTTAACACTGTAGAAGTCCCATTTTTAGTCCAATCTTCATGAAACCTGGTCAAGACATGTGTCCCAATAATATCTTGGACGACTTTGAAAATGGTTCCAGTTGAATGACAAAACATGGCCGCCATGGGGCAGGGTAGTTTTCCTTATATGACTTTACTGTAGGGTAAAACCTTGTTAACACTTTAGAAGTCACATTTGTGGTCCAATGCTCATGAAACTTGGTCAGAATATTTAAACTAATAATATCTGGGCTGAGTTCGAAAATGGTCGATATCCGTTAAAAAAAGATGGCCGCAAGGGGGCGTGGCATTTTTCCTTATATGGCTATGTAGTAAAACCTTGATAACACTCTAAAGGTCACATTTATTATCCAATCTTTATGAAACTTGATCAGAACATTTGTTCTAACAATAGCTCGGGTAAGTTTGAAAATGGTAATGGTTCGTTGAAAAACATGGCCGCCAGGGGGGGGGGGCAGTTGTCCTTATATGGCTATAGTGGAAACTTGTTGACACTATATTAGCCACATTTATTGGCCAATCTTCATGAAACTTGGTCAGAATATTTGTCCCAATGAAATTTTGGCACAGATTGAAACTGGGTCATATGACCTTAAAAACTAGGTCGCAAGGTTAAGTATAAAAAAAACATGTCAAAAGTCACTTTTTTGGTCCAAAATAATCTTCATGAATCAGCTTGCATTTTTTCAGAATAGTCTAGTTATAATAGTCTAATAAGGCTTTTAGGTGAGCGCCTTAGGGCCTGATGGCCCTCTTGTTGTTTATTCTTGTCGTGTGCATCGAATTGATTTGCATCGGATTAATAGTGCGTGCAAAATACGGATTACCTTTAGACGTAAGGTACTGGGTAAACATTGAAACTATGTCCTCTGTATCATCGTTATTTTCTATCCAGCGTATTAGACTTGACTCAAGATTCACAATGTTGCTCGATAATTCAGAAATAAAAGCTTCCCTGTTAATTTAATAAATGATTTTGGTCCTCGGGTATTTTTATTTTGCTAGTAGTTCCAGTATTTAGATTATATTCAATGGGAGCATGATTAGAAAATTGATTAAAATCTCTCATTTCAAAGTGCACTATATTTTCAAAATTTTCCGACCGTGTTAATACATAGTCAAATAAACTATGCCCGTTATGTGTAAAACACATTATTCTTCCAATATTCTTATCGTTATGTAATCTACCGTTAACAACTCGAAAATTTGTAGCCATACATAAATCTAGCAATGCGTCACCGAAGCGGTTTGAATTCAAATTACAAATTGCCCTAGGCATAGGATGATCAATGTCTATAAAATCGAGATTAATTAAACTTTGATCATACGCAATATAATCTAACTTTCGTCCAATTCTTGAATTTGTATCTCCCGTCACATAAACCGCACCAAGCTCGATGAAATGAATAATATCCGGTTAGATAATCTTAAAAATATCCCCATCAAATCGTGAAAATCTATTTCATTTTTTTGCAACCGATACTCCTTTTCGTACATTATCTCTTATATACACAATAATAAATGTTTTGATAATGTCTATACGAATGTTTTGGATCACTAAATCGTGACAGTTTAATATTAGCTTTTGAATTGGTCCATGTTTCAGTTTAACAAATAATGTCGTATTGTGAGATCAATTTCACGAATTCCGGCGATGACAACTTGTCCGCTGTGAGCCTTCAACGTTCCATGTTACACACTTTACAACACTCCCACAATCCTCCTAGGCATTTGGCTTGTACTCACGGCCATCGATGAAAAGTTTGTCCACTCTCAGAAACGCCTCTTTGTTCTCCTCTCTAGCTTTTTTTTAATGACAGGTACAAGCTTCTGTCTGGTTTCCATCAACTCCCTGGGGTATTGTTCTGATATTCTATATTGGGTCCCTTTGAGTTCCTTGGACGCTTTCCTCACTCGTTCTCTACCCGGATAGTACGCAAATTTTGCAACTATAGGTCTTATTTTTTTGCTATTATAACGCCCTATTCTATGGACACGGTATCATTTAATCTCTCTGGATGCGTTTTCGATCAATAATTTAGACTCAATAAAGCTCAGGATTTTCTTTTCGCGCTGCTCATCTTTTTCCTCGGGAATTTTGTAAAATAGTAAATTGTCGCGCATTGATCGGCATTTGAGGTCAGTTACTTCGTGCTGCATGAGGTGTTCTTGTTCTTTCCACCGTCCAGCTAACAATTCAAATTCCTTCTGGTTTTTATAAGCTCCACTGGCAAAAGGCCAGCGGGGCATATATCATGGTCCTGTGTATGTCGTGTGTGCGTCCGTGCGTGCGTCCGTGCGTTAATTTTTTCTTTAAACATCTTCTTCTCCTAAACTACTTGTCCAATTCTGATGAAAGTTCTCAGGAATGTTCCTGTGGTGAACCTCTTTCAAATTTGTTCAAATTATTCCCCTGGGGTCAAATTTGACTTTGCCCCTGGGGGTCAAAAAATTGAAAATTCGCTTATATAAGGCCTATTTTGTGCAAACTTTATAAATCTTCTTGTCAAGAACCATTGGGCCTAGGGCTACCAAATTTGGTTTGTAGTGACATCTTATAGTCCTCTACCAAGATTGTTCAAATTATGCCCCTGGGGTCAAATTTTATCCTGCCCCGGGGGTTAAAAAATAGAAAATTTGCTTATATAAGGCCTATTTTGTGCAAACTTTAAAAATCTTCTAGTCCATAACAGTATGGCATAGGGCTACCAAATTTGGTATGTAATGACATCTTATAGTCCTCTACCAAGTTTGTTCAAATGAAGCTCCTGGGATCAAATTTGACCGTTCCCCAGGGGTCGTAAATTGAACATATGCTTATATTGGGCCCATTTTGTGCAAAGTATAAAAATCTTCTTTTCCATAACCATTGGGCCTATTTCTATCAAATATGACAGTGACATCTTATAGTTCGCTACTTAGTTTGTTTAAATTATGCAACACTTTTTGGAATTTTGGAAAAAGATTCATGATTGAATGAAGGAACTGTATTTAATCTTGTAGAACATGCGTAGATTTGATCTGCAGCATCTAAAAATGTATGAAATAGAACGGCAATATCTTTTGGAGAAATAAATGTTCCTACGTTATAAGCAAATGACCTGTGCAACAAATCCCGGGCTTTCTAGTCTGTTTAGGTAACACCGTAGTAACATTTTCCATATATAAGATGCTCGCCCTTCCAACTTTAAGCGCCCAGTGGGACGAGGGATGAAAATAGAAAGTCACTTGCTTGGGTACATTTCAACCCATGCGCATTGCACGCTTTTTTCACACAAAAAAACAGTGGAGCGATACAGGGCCATCATGGCCCTCTTGTTTAATTTATCAAGCATATTGCTGTCAAATTGTTGGCTTTGTTCAATTTCTAGGATTTTGTTCTCAATTTGGAAAACAGTTTTGTCCATGCACTCATATTTCACCGCAAGGGTATCCATAGTTGCTTGAATGGTTTATAACTTTCCAAATTTTCTATCAATATTGTCCATCCTGTTCAAAAGCATATTAGGCAGTGCGGATAAATCTGTATTTTGCTGTGAAAACATTGGATTTGGGGTTGCCGGCATATTGAATTGTCCATACCCCGGTGACGTCATGTTCATAAATTGACCACTGTTAAAATTACTGTAACTGTTTAAGTTACATGGCTGTGGTAAAATTGTATTAAAACATTGACTTGCCTGTAAAAAAGAGCCATTTATCTGTGGCGATTGAGTGGCGTTCGTAGGTGTGGATGTCGCTGCTATTGAGATATTTGCACAGTTCCGATTATCCGCCATATTGCCTTTTTAACGCGTACTCTGTCTCTGTTGTGTTTGAACTTGAACCGTCCCAGGTGAACTGTTTTTCGCTTTTTAGGCATTTATAATCCACAGAGCAGATGTACACTCATTTCTCTCACACTTTCCACAGTTCAATTATTGTTTACAACGTTTATTTCTAATAGAATATATAATTTTATCTCCACTGAAAAATTTCCAAACTACCGCGCTGACGCATGCGCAATGTTATCCATATGCACACCATATTACCATAAGCATAATAACTGACAAGTGTTATTAGTTAAATAATCCATTAACCACATGCAATTTATTTTACATAAATATTAACACCATCATAATCGAGTGCCACCCTGTCACATATACATTTGTAATTATATTGTTGTTTTCATTCACTATCATGTATTACGTTCCTAAGTATGCACTTAATTGTGTATGAACGTTTCCTTTTTACATGGCCTATGTAATGTAATATTGTTAAGACTGACACTTTTCTATATACAACTTATAGTCAATATCTTTTCTGCTCTTTTCTGTTCTGTTCTGTAACAATTAGCATAATTACTGACGCCGATTGTGTTTTTAGGTATTTTTTGTTGTTTTGGGATCCGCTGCCACGAGTGGCCACACGCAACTGATTTTTTGTTTACTCATATTTCAGGCTTATATACGAAGTGATACTTTTGCTTTATGATACGCTGATTTGCGCTCAGTTACAATCTGTTCACAGTTTGACAACTACATGTTTCAACATCTTAAAAGGCCTGATCCCCAATATAGATATGATTTCAAACGGTCGTTTGGGAGTGTTTCACATAAGAAATCTATTTGATATTAATCCGGCACGATACTCATAATCGGTGTTCCGAAATATGTATATGCTTGTACTAGATTATACAATCAATATAATCCTTACTAAAAAAAGGTGACTGTGGTTGCGATATATTTTTCCAGATTACCTATTAGGCAGAGTAGGCAACTGCCTATGGGGCCTGCGACTTATAGGGCCCCATGAGACCATGACGAAATAATGTGCTTACTTTCTTACTTAGCCTAATCTAATGACTTGCCAAAGCCAATTATTTTACTTTAACATTCATATTACTTATTTTTGGATAAATAGTTTATTGCGTAAATAAAAAGACTACAGTGATTGTTTTCTTTAATTATTAATCTAATTATAATGTCGTTTTGGCATAACGGTATTATAATGACCTTGTATACCTATAAAATGACATTGTCACATTTTTTGTCTTGCCATCCATGGCACTGGTAGGCTAATTTTAACGAGTGAAATCGAATTTTCACTGGCATTCGAGTGAGCACTATACTGACTAGGGGCCTGGGACGTGGGCTCCAAAAGTTTCACTGTATATGGGCCTACACGGTGCGGTGCTTAATCCGGCACTGTTCCCACTTATGTTAAATAAATACGTCTGATTGTTACATTTGTTACCATATATAATATATGCAAATAAAGTTGCGCTGTTTATTATTATCAATATACTAATCCACATGGTATGCTTTAAATAATGCATTTAAAAAGTACAAAGAATATGATTGAGTTGCCGGAATAAGTTTGACATTAATGAATGCGCGCCATAACGATAGTACGCGGTTGCGGTTACGATATTTTTTGCAATTTGATTGACCACCATTGACACGAATGAAAAAAATACAGCTCTTTTTATAATCGACAATATTTATACCTGCGATCGTTTATCGTTCAAATTAATGACGGTTCGAAAATAGTCCACGATCAACACGACTAAATCACGAGCAAGAGCACTGTTTTAATCTTTACATGTGCCGTAAAAGTGAAACGTTTGTTAAACACAACGGTTTATGTAAATACGTGTTCTGACGCTTAAAAAGGAATTGGATTATTAATAAATAAGACGGAATTGAAATGTGTGTCAATACGTATGTTTCATAGCATACGTAGATGTCAATTATTTTTATAGTTATATTGTACACTTTGGTTAGTCTAAATTTATTTTTAAGTTAGAACATGTCAGTTCCGTATACGGTTTAAATAAGGAATAAAACACTGCCTGATATGTTGCGAATTGTTATAGCCTTCGCACTAAAGACAAATACTTATTAATTCAGATCATTGTTTTTTTTTTATTTCGATAGGACTATGATTATTTTCCTTTCAAACAATAATATGTCAACTACAATGTTTTTATGTTTCTCTGTTTCAGTGCATTTTATAAGAAAATATATACAAGCGGGAGAATCATGTTTATGAAAGACAACGAAATGATCAATGAGTGGGTCGATACAGAAGTGAGTGTTCACTCATGATAATACACGTACACTTCTACAACGAGCAATATGATCAGCAAACCATTCTTTGGATAGAAATGCTATTTAAAATTAAATTTCATGTTTACTTATTTTATCATAGCACGTGTATGAATTCCATAGCGCTCATTTTGCATAAACAATGTTAATCTATTAAAAACTTTAAAAAAAAACACTGGAATATAAATATATACAACATCGTTGGTATTTAATCATAAATATTAGCCTTAAGCCAACTTAAGCCTTATTTCCTATTGCTCCTCAGTATATCAAGATAAATGCTGATGCTGGGGACAATGAAATAATTCTGCAGCAAGTGGCGGAAGGAGTTGTTGACAAGCTGTGGCAGGTTCGTCATAAAAATCTTCTGCTGTCAGTCACTGACGGTGCGGATGAGTTGGATGAAAAAGGTCGTAAAGCATTCACAGAAGGCCTCAAAAAGATGTTACCAGGTAAATGTCAATACATTTAATAATAATAATAATAATAAAAAAAAAAAAAAAAAAAAATAATAATAATAATAATAATCATCATCATCATCCTCATTATCATTATCATCATCGTCGTCATCGTCTTTATCGTCATTATTATTATTATCATCATCATCATCATCATCATCATCATCATCATTATTATCATCATCATCATCATCATCACCACCACCACCACCACCATCATCATCATCATCATCATCATCATCACTACAACTACCATCATCATCATCATCAACATCAGCATCACCATCATCATCGTCGTCATCATTAGTATTATCATCATCATCATCATTATCATCATCGTCATCATCATCATTATTAACAACAACATCATCATCATCACCACCACCATCATCTTCATCATCATCATCATCATCACCACCATCATCATCATCATCAACCTCATCATCATCATCATCATTATTATTATTATCATCATCATAATCATCATCAT
Source organism: Dreissena polymorpha (assembly GCF_020536995.1). Classification (NCBI taxonomy): domain Eukaryota; kingdom Metazoa; phylum Mollusca; class Bivalvia; order Myida; family Dreissenidae; genus Dreissena; species Dreissena polymorpha. The sequence goes on from NC_068361.1 coordinate 110,536,878, forward strand.
CATTATCATCATCGTCATCATCATTATTAACAAAATCATCATCATTATCATCAACATTATCATCATCATCAGTAGCAGCAGTAGCATCATCATTATCTCCAGCAGCAGCATCGTCAGCTGCATCATTGTCATCATCATCATCAGCAGCAGCAGCAGCAGCGGCAGCAGCATTATCAGTAACATAAATAATGATGATGATAATGCAGATGATTACTAGTATATGATAATGCTTATTATGATGATGGTGAAGAAGAAGATGACGATGATTATGATTGCTATTAAGTATAATTAATATTATTGGATGATAAGTATGCTCCTTGAATGGGGTTAAGACAAAATGTTATCACTTAATCATCTGTATAACTTCTTTTTTTGCTGCCATTTATTTGTATGAATGTAAACCAACAATGTTTTTGTATTAGTATGTAACACATCGTAAAATAAGCCTACTCACAAGATAAAGTTATACATTGTATGTGTTAAAGGCCAATAAAAGGTATAAATCAAATTATTATGCATACAAACTGGTCTATTTTTACCGAATATCAGTTACGCTTGCATAAAAAACGATAATAACACAGCTGAGGTGCAACGATGTGAAGAATTATGGAAGATATACCCGTTTTATAATTGGAAGAAATGTTTAAAACTTTGCCAATAACGTGGTTTGTAGCCCCAAAGCGGTGACGTTTGCTAAAAATAGGAGAAAGAAAATTCAATTTTAATTCTATTTTAACAACTTTTTACCAGCAGAAAGTAACTTATAAGATCACTACAAACGTTTTAACCATTAAGAGAAGACCTACTTTGTGAGTGATACCGGAAAACGTTGAAAATCAACGAGATATTTTTGGTGACCTGAGTCACTTTCACTTTTCCGAGAAAACAGCGATCTAAATAAACTGATTGTTTGTAAACAAAATTGACTTGGAGGACACTGTATTTTGAGCTCAAAGCAAGTTGTATTGCTCATTTTTTCTGGTATTGGTAATGTCCAATAGCATATATATATACATAATTGTTTATGCATGTAAAATTGTCCATTCTGTGTATGTTACACTTTGTTCCCACGTCGAGATGTGTTGCGGTGTAAGTACGGGGTATACAACTGTAAATGAACCATCCTTTTTGGGGATGGGGATTTCATAGTATGTATGCCTCGTTCTGCACAGTAGCTTGGCGCACACGCCCAAGTCTCAAATGGGAATATGTATGTCTGTCTCTGAGGCGATAACAAAAATACTTTTCCTTTTGTATCGAGATAAATTGGTTGTATATGTTATATTTGAAAACGTTGTGAGTTTTGAAGAGTGCGTAGATATTTAGGTAGTTACAACAGTGCTTTGTTTTGAATCAGTTAATGCAATTAAATATGAACGTATGATTTGCATTATTTATAAAAGTTAAACGATCAGTGAGTGCTTACGTGATTTATAGGTGATGAAATGGATTGATGGATGGATTGATTGATGGGTTGATTGATGGATTGATTGATTAATTTATCAAGTGATTTATTGATATATTGATTCATTGATATTGTATTTGGTTATTTGTGGTATTGAGAGTTGGAGAAAAAATGCCGTTTCATTTGTACGTTATAATTAGTAATTGGGATAAAGAAAATCGATAATCGCGATTTTGTTTACGATGTTCACAAGAAATTGACTATAGGTATATGTACAATACATATCAGTATGCACCGACACAAGTATGCGTCATTTTTATCTACTAGAATATAAATTGTATGTGGTGTGGCAAATATTCCTGACAGCAGAAGATCATTTGTCACTTTCAGGCAGAACTCTGTAAATAGTTTCAATTTTTCAATAAACAATTCCTTCGTGTGAAGTTGAGAACTCATAACTTTAATCATGCATTTTAGAATTGTTTATGTATTTAAAAGTTTAAGGAGCCTATAAGTGTGTTGTTTTTTCTTCATCATGCAGTACACTTTCTCTAAGAGACGGAAAACGATTTGAACTCAATTTCGTTAAAACTACCTTTTAATAAATATGATTGCGTATCTGAGTGTATTTTTATTTTTATGAGACGGGATAAATATGGTAAAAATGCCAAAGGCGTCAATGATTATCTGGTTTGGTTTAGGATCTGATTGAGCGAATCAAAAGCCCTGCGTCGCTGGATAATCATTTTCCACCCAAATTTTGTGTGTATATAAGTCTAGACACTTTAAAATTGTTCATAATGTTATATGCCGACGATATTTTTTTGTTTTCAGAAAGTGAAACTGGTTTACAGAAAGGGCTAGATTTGTTAAAAGAATACTGTGATCAGTGGAAGTTAACGGTAAATACAAAAAAAACCACTAAGTCATGGTTTTTAAAAAAGGAGGAAGACTCAGACGAAATATAAGATTCCTATATGATAACAATGTTTTAGAAATTGTTGATAAATTTACGTATTTGGGGTTTGTCTTTTCCTCAGGGGGCTCATTTTCCAAAACATTTGATAGCCTGTGTGGACAATCTCTGAAAGCTATTTTTAAATTAAGACAATGTTTGTCGAAATTTTATAACATTACATTACAACACAGGTTAGAAATGTTTGATAAATTAGTTTTCCCGGTTTTAAGTGATGGCTCCGAAATATGGGGATTACAGAGCAATATAAAGATAGAGCGAATACATTAAAATTATTGCAAAGTACTTTTAGGAGTACGAAGGCAAACACAGAATAACTTTATTTATGGAGAACTAGGAAGACCATCTTTATCTGTCAGACATAGCGTTAATGTAATTAGATATTGGTTAAAGATAGTAAATACAAATGTTATTAAATATGTAAAACTTGTTTATGATATTATGTTCCGAGAATTAGAAACTTACCCCAATAACAGATCTTGGGTCTACATGGTAAAAAGTCTTTTAGGTAATTGTGGTTTCAACGATGTGTGGCTGAATCAAGGGGTAGGGGATGTAGACATGTTTTTGAAAATCTTTAGAGTAAGAGTCACGGATATGTTTATACAAAATTGGAAAAACGAATTAAGTGAATCAACTAGAGCAAAAATATACATATTAATATCCGATTTTAAATTTCAATCCTATTTAAATGATGTAAACATTCCAAAATACAAAATGGCCCTCTCTAGATTAAGAGTCTCTGCACATAGGCTTAAAGTTGAACGGGAATATGGCAAAAACCAATAGCTATTCCTCATGAATAAAGAAAATGTCCTTTATGCAATATTTTAGAAGATGAGTACCACATTGTTATGGAGTGTACATTATATACTGATGTCAGAAAAGCTTATTAAAAACCGTATTATTACATAAGACCAAATATGTTTAAGTTTATAGATTTATTGACCTCTCAAAATGGTAATACTTGTATTGTTAAAAATTTAGCTTTGTATATTTATAAAGCATGGGACATAAGAAATACGCATAATACATATTATGATTAGTGTTGGTTGTTGGTATATATTTATGCACCGATTCTCGCTGTATATTGTCTTTTCTAAAATACCCAATATTTTTTTTATTTTTTAATTGTTTTTTTGGACAATTTACCGATCTTTATGTGTGATGTTTATAATTTGAATGACCTGTGGCTTTGTTTTATGTATATTGTATTGGCATTTCATGTATACTCATGGACTTATTGTCTACTGTATTATCAAATAAACTCTATATATTATTGTACTATTTTACAAGGATTTCATTTCACTAGACTCATTTTTTGCGCACATCTGACATACCATATCGACGTCACACACACCATTTCGAATGTTTATACCCGCGTAAGACTCCGATTCATTTGAACGTTATATATATATGATTATTTTTATTTTGCTTTAAATACAAGCTACCAGGAGTTTTTTGGTAAATATGTGAAGATGAAATGTGGTTTTGAATGGCGCCTGAACACGCGGATGCGATTCATCGATACACAAGCGTTTCATGAAGTTACTGTCTTTAAATAACACATTTGTTTCCCACCAAATCAAAGGCACGAATGATCCAACAAAATTGTATTAATGTGTATATGCATAATCTCTTCAGCGCATATATTTTTTCGCATATTCGTAGGACCTTCGCTAAACATATTTGTTTAGTAAATTATTGCCTTTGATCACATATTTAAAAGTATGTTTCGCAGCGTTAATAAATTATTTTCTGTTGTATACTTATATGGGAACTTTTTTTGGTACTTGTTTGTTTCTACACAAACACTTACAACTTATGATCCGAATATGATGAAACGTTGTATGCTTCAGATAGGTTTTGCTCTTCGATTATGTAACATTTTCGTACGTGCGTTTCCGTGCGATATTTTAAAATGCGTAGAATATCTGGATACCACGGAATACCGTAAGGGACATCGTGCTTAAACATTAAATCCTGAGGGCGACAATGCGAGAGTGCGAGAATACGATGACGACAGTGCGACTATACGATGGCGACAGTGCGATAGTACGATGGCGACAATGCGATAATACGATGACGACAATGCGAGAGTGCGAGAATACGATGACGACAGTGCGACTATAGGTTGGCGACACCGCGATAGTACCATGGCGACAATGCGATAGTATAATGGTGACATCGTATTCTCGCACTCCCGCTTTGTCGTCATCGTATTATCGCATTGCGCCATCGTACTATCGCACTGTCGCCATCGTATTGTCGCATTGTCGTCATCGTGTTCTCGCACTCTCGCATTGTCGCCCTCTGGATTGTAATGTGTAACCACGATTGCTCTAACGGTATTCCGTAGGATACTTCTGTCCGCAGATCATGCTACCATGTTAACAACATAGCCATAAGTTTATAACTTAACAATATACGTTGAGTCACCGATAATCTTTATTTGATTGTTTTGTTTTTCGTTGATGTATGTCAACATAGTTCTTAATCTTTCAAAGTAAGTTATCGACTTAATAATTGATACTTTTACATATACGTTTAATTTTGATACTGATACCCGAATTTGCAATATAAGTCTACGCGTACTTATAACATGTTGGTTTGAAAATATTTTCAAATTCAATTTTCTTAAAGCTTCGTCATATTTTTTATCCAGTGTTAGCATAAAATTCTTCGTTACACAAAGCGGTCACTTTCTTTGCACTTCTAATATGAAGCTTTCGAATGTTTTGGAAAAAAAGACTATTTGTTTTTTTCAAAGCAAATACTGTTTTCAAAACAAGCTATAGTGTCGACCGTTGTAACATTGATGTGTGTTATATATTCACCTGTATAGGCTAGAAGCTTTATTTTAAGCTATATTGCGGAAATAAATGTTGTTTTTGGTGTTGTTGTGTGTTGTGAAAACTTAAGCTGTATCGTGATGTTTGCCTCGTAGATGAATAACTGAGAATATACTTTCCATTCTATCATAAAAACATTTAATTTCAAGATTTTAATTGATATAAACAGTGCTTTGTTCTAGTCAAAATCATGTTCAATACATTCACATCGGTACAAACCAAATAATATGTGAGGATTTATTCATAAAATGCACTCACTATTAGATCAAACACTTACAATTAATGTGTCGGTATCAGTATTACATAAGATGCAAGTTTGTCGTTATGAACTATATTTAACATTACTATTATAATAGATACCACCCACTATCTCTTTAATAGATTTAAAGCTTTTCTTATTTGTATTCGTCTGCTAATTTGTTTCGTTTATAATCATTGAGAATAAGCAAATACAATGTTGGCATACACTCTATATTTTGTTTAAAAAACGTATCGCTATGTTGATCGAAATGTACGAAAAACGTTAACGTACCCAAAGGAAATGTAAATCAATAAACATTAACCATCATACCAAGAAAGGATCTTTATAAAATATTCTATCGGTATCTGCGTTGTGCATATTGCCGTTGACTGTGAACATTTGGAAACGATACATGTGTAACGGTTCAGCTGTGTTACGTATCAGATGTCCGAGATGTCAAAGCATACTAGTATGCAGAATCTGGACGTTTACGGGGCGAAACGTCTCACAATTTTATTATCTGGCAGGACTCTAAATTTTAAAAACATACATTGAAAAACAATAGCATTTACTACCGATTCTTTTATTTGTCGGTTAATAAATTATTTGATTTATGGTTAATAGAAATATACATCATGAGTAGATCAGGAAAATATAGGCTACCGGACGAACAGACACACGTACGACCTCAGAGAAACACTATTTTTGTATCTTACATCATTTAATAGTGTATGTTCGATATAAATTAGCAGTGTATCGTATATATTTATATTGTTTATGCGTTAAAACTGGTCCATATTGTTGGCATTAATTCGTTACCAAGCATGCGATCAATTTAAGGCATTTACGCGTGGTTTTATGTTTATGCGGCAACGCGCATGTAGTATTACGTTTTCATTTGGCTCCGCGATTTCCGATTTACCTATGCTTTGCGGCTGAAATTATTATAACCGAGTAATATACATCAAGTTCAAGCTATTGTGATCGCCTTTTGTCCGTCGTCCGTCGTGCGTCGTACGGCGTCAACATTTACCTTGTTAACACTCTAGAGGCCACATTAATTGTCCAATCTTCATGAAACTTATTCAGAACATGTGTCCCAATAATATCTTGGACGAGTTCGAAAATGGTTCCGGTTGGTTGAAAAACATGGCCGCCAGGGGGCGTGGCAGTTTTCCTTATATGGCTATAGTAAAACCTTGTTAACACTCTAGAAGTCACATTTTTAGTCCAATCTTCATGAAACTTTGTCAGAACATGTGTCCCAATAATATCTTTGACAAGTTCGAAAAGGGTTCCGGTTGGTTCAAAAACATGGCTAACAGGGGATGGCGTGGCAGTTTTCCTTATATGGCTATGGTAAAACCTTGTTAACACTGTAGAAGTCCCATTTTAGTCCAATCTTCATGAAACTTGGTCAAAACATGTGTCCCAATAATATCTTGGACAAGTTTGAAAATGGTTCTAGTTAAATGAAAAACATGGCCGCAAGGGCGGGGCAGTTTTCCTTATATGGCTTTACTGTATGGTAAAACCTTGTTAACACTCTAGAAGTCACATTTGTGGTCCAATGCTCATGAAACTTGGTCAGAATATTTGAACTAATAATATCTGGGCTGAGTTCAAAAATGGTTGAGATCCGTTAAAAAACATGGCCGCAAGGGGGCGTGGCATTTTTCCTTATATGGCTATGTAGTAAAACCTTGTTAACACTCTAGAAGTCACATTTATTATCCAATCTTTATGAAACTTGAGCAGAACATTTGTTTTAACAATAGCTCGGGTGAGTTTGAAAATGGTTATGATTCGTTGAAAAGATTGAAACTGGGTCATATGAGCTCAAAAACTAGGTCACAAGCTCAAATATAAAAAAACACGTTAAAAATCACTTTTTCGGTCCAACATCATCTTCATGAATCAGCTTGCATTTTTTCAGAATAGTCTACTTCCTTTGGCTTTCAGGTGGCCCTCTTGTTTCATATTTGTTGACGTTTTATTCAATAGGTAGAGTGTCACATCAACAAGCCAATGCTATGTGTAATATCGATTTTGATATAAATCCATAAAATAAATAATCTAATAATCTTTCAGAATAATAAAGACCAAAAAGATTGCATCAATCGAAAATAATAGGAAAAAAGCGTTTATTTGGTAAATCGCGCGAAAAAAAACACAACGAGTTTACCTATAAATTGGCCGTCTTAGTGTATTCTATATTTTGAACGTCGCTGTTTTTTTTTGTTTTGTTATAATTAGCTCAACAATATAATATAATATAATATATTTTCATTTTCTTTCGTTCTTATCTAAACATGGAAATTTTTTTTGGTATAATTGCAAACATACACCGACATTTGGTGGTTAACGTTCAAAGAGACCCTGGCACATTTTGGGCGCCCAAGAAATTTTATTAGGGTATTATTCCTATATTTAAACAAAACATCACGTCGTTAAGAAAAATTTGCATTTCGGTGTTTTCCACGTTAGATTTATAACCCCAATATACATATGGCTCTTATTTTTTTTTTAAATGTATTATTTATAAATCACATATTTGGTTCTAATAATGGCACAAATTGGCTAGCATGTTGACAACCAAATTAACGGTTGCAATCGAACCGGGATCAACCAAGAAACGAATATGATAACCGAATGCCATCACTGGTATGAATTCCTACCGTCCGAGTTAACGGACGTAAGCGATGAAGCACAAATTCATTGTTGGACATTAAGCTTTAAATGGAAGTATTGACGCTACATGAATTTCTTGCTATAACTATATTTCATCTAACCACTATTTGAATATATCTTGAACAAACAACTAACCAATTCAATAATAATTAATTATTAAGAATAAAAACAACCAAAATGAAGATTATTATCGTTACACGGTGTCAGTGGATAACCACTCACGTGCATACGCCTAGACATACGTGATTTGCACATTTAATTATCCCCCGCTAGAGGCGGAGGGATATTGTTTTTGCGTTGTCCGTCCGTCCGGCTGGCCGGCACTTTTGTGTCCGGAGACATATCTTGGAAGTGCTTTGGCGGATTGCATTGAAACTTGGTATGAGTTTATATATGGATAAGACGATGATGCACGCCAAATGGCATTGTACACCATCTGTTAATAACGGAATTATGGCCCTTTGTATCTTGAAAACATGCTTTTTAATAGGCACTTTTTTGTCCGGAGCAATTTCTTGGAAGTGCTTTGGCGGATTTCATTGAAACTTGGTATGAGTATATATATGGATGAGACGATGATGCACACCAAATGGCATTCCGGCTGTCCGTCCGTCACTTTTGTGTCCGGAACCATATCTGGGAAGTGCTTTGGCGGATTTCATTGAAACTTGGTATGATTATGTATATGGATAAGACGATGATGCACGCCAAATGGCATTGTACACCATCTGTTAATAACGGAGTTGTGGCCTTTTGTATCTTGAAAAAATGCTTTTTACTATAGGCACTTATGTGTCCGGAGCCATATCTTGGAAGTGCTTTGGCGGATTTCATTGAAACTTGGTATGAGTATACATGTATATATGGATAAGACGATGATGCACGCCAAATGGCATTGTACACCATCTGTTGATAACGGAGTTATGGCCCTTCGTATCTTGAAAAATGATTTTTACTAAAGGCACTTTTGTGTCCGGAGACATATCTTGGAAGTGCTTTGGCGGATTTCATTGAAACTTGGTACGAGTATATATATGGATAAGACGATGATGCACGCCAAATGGCATTGTACACCATCTGTTAATAAGGGAGTAATGACCCTTTGTATAGTAGTATGTTCATCCGTCCGATTTGCACCCATCCTTAAACAAAATATATGTTGCGGGGGATATCAAATCTTCGAATTTTCTTGTTAAACAGGAATTCACAACATTATACCATTACATCTATGGTTATCATTAGAAGTCGCGGGCATAGGATGTCTTCATGTACATTCAATTCACCATGAGTTAACTATTATTAATGTTTCCAAGCCGTTAAATTGCGGTTTAACACACTCCAATATGTGTGATTTTTGTAGTATGTCAGTAGTCTGAATATGCATATGTTTTGGGAATGTCCCGTGATTCAACATTTTTGGAATGGTGTTAAAGTGTATATCGAACGCACTGCGAATTCGCCGTTTATCTCAAATTTTGATTATGAACATATAAGCTTCTGCAACGCTTTAGTTGGTCATTCAACAATGTCACAGATTTTTAATTTTTATCACATTGTTGGCAAAGTTTTATAGACAGACAGAAAGTTTATTTGAGTCTCACTTTTATAGATTCATGGTATATAAAACATGTAGCAAATTAAAACAAGTCCATGTATGAAAACCACTCTAATAGAGTTACGAGAGACTATAAAATGTATGAACCTACGTAAAAGTATAGGTAAAATAATAAATAAAATATTTATCTACGTTTGTATGTACAACGTATTCACAAATATATCTATACCTATGAGTATATAAAATAAACAACAACATAATAATAAAATTCAATATACATTATTTATACATGTAGTTATATTTTAATCTTAGTATTTCACGACAGATTTTGGCACTATATTTTAACATATTTTCATCGGAGAGTAGGAATGAAATCTTATCAGGCACTGAAAATGAATTGAAATCATTATTGATGGATGTCGCTTTTAATTCAATTTCATTTCTCAAGGTATTGTACAATGGACATTGGAGCAAAACACGGGTTTCGTCTTCCACCATAGTTTTACTGTAAAAACAAGTTCTTTGTTCTTAAACAATCCCTTTGTAACGACCAGTTTCAATTTTTAAGGGTGCTACACCGCACCTGAACTTGGCTTAAGCACTAATTTCAATTCGTGTTATAGTTCTATTCTTAACATAAGGTTCAGCTTTAAATGAACTTTTAAAAGTCTTATTAAGGCGTAATTTATTTCCACCTGTACTTTTCCAGTAGCTGAATTAGTTTGATTTAACCATGTCTGGTTTATCTTATTTGACATATTTGATTGGAACAAATCAATTATTCGTGTTAATTGCGATTTACTGAGATAGGTATTTATGTTTAAATCATTTTCAGTAAACGATTTAACGGTAATTTTAACAAAATGTGGCCAGCATTTATTGTGAGAAGAAATAGCTCTAAACATAAAATTGTTAAGTATATTGGTGTCCATATTTGAGAGTCTAATCCAATAAGTGATAACGGCTTTCCACTGTTTTACTATTGGTGGCGTCTATCGAATGTCTTCGTTGACAGCGGCATTTGGCGTGTACTTCCCGACCCCCAGAAAGAAGCGGTCAGCTCTATATCGGACTGCATTAATGCATGAGAACTCTCTGGTCCCCCATATTGCGGCTCCGTAGCTAATGGTAGGCCAGACACATGCCTCGTAGAGTTTTGAGAAAACTTCGACCAGCATCCCGCCCAATGCTTTAAACTTTGCGATGATAAGACCAAGGGCTCGTGTAGCTGACTGCGCTACATGTTTTGCCGTCACGTTATAGTCCAAAGTGTCAGTTAACATTTAGCCAAGATAACGGTAGCTTTCCAGGCATTCTATAACGTCATCATTGCACTTGAAATAACATTTCGTTTTTTGTTCGGAAGGGGGTCGAAAATGCATAATCTTCGATTTATCAGTATTAATTTTTATATTATTTATATCGCACCACTGTGATAATAAAGTTAATAGGTGTTGGAGATCTTCCTTATTCTCTGTGAGTAAAAAAAGTATCGTCTGCGAAAATCAAGTGACTTATAATTTTGCCGTAAATTTTCACGCCTATGTTTGCTTGCTCGAATTGCTCGCTTATGTCGTTGAGGAAGAGGTTAAACACAGTCGTTGAGACCAAACAGCCTTGTTTAATCCCGATTTTACGTCAAACCATTCCGAAGTGTAATCATTTACCCGCACAGCACATTTAACGGATGCGTAAAGGGATTTCAGAGCATTTAAGAATTTACCGGTTAAGCCGTAATTATTTTCTAGCTTGGACCATACTTTATGTCGATTGATTCGGTCATAAGCTTTAGAATCGTCCGCGTATACAACAAAAAAGATCTTTCTTGCTTTTCTTTCGCACATCAACACTATTTGTAAGAAAGGACAGCTGATCGATGGTACTTCTTTGTGGGCGAAATCCGTTTTGTGTGTCGGATAGAATATTATTAGTTTCTACCCATTTTGTAAGTCTATTGTTAAGCACAGAACAATACGCTTGTACATAGCTGATGTTACCGGTATTCCTCTGTAATTATTTGGATCTCTTTTGTCGGAATTACTACATTTAATAATTGGGGTAATAAGTCTGTAGTGCAATGCTGAAGGTACACTGCCATTGTCAAAACAAACATTGAACAGACTGTGTAAAAAGTATATCGTGAGCTTATTATTTAAAGTTTCCGCTGATATTCCGTCATATCCGGGGGCTTTGTTTTTATTTAGTGATTCAACTGCTTTCTTGATCTCTATTATGTCTATACCGTTATTTAGTGAATGTTGTCCAACAGCCAGTGGTGATCTAGCTTCGAATGTGCTATACGTTTCTGTCGTTGGTATGTTATAAAGTGTTTCAAACGACTTTTTCCATTTATCAAGCACCTGTTGTGGTAAGGTTGATATTGTACCGTCCTCAAGAATAACTTCCATTGGAATTAATTTGTTTCGCACTTTTCCTATGCCGATATTTTCTATTTCTTTCCAGAAATCGTGTCTGTTTGTGTTGTTAAAAGCTTTAAGCAGGTGTTGTTGTTCTTCATACCAATAGTTTCGTTTTCGTCTCTGTACCGATTTGTCAAACTGTTTACGTTTCTGAACGTATGCTGCTTTAAGTCTTTGTCTTTGAGAATTAATTTTGCATTTTAGCCAAATTTTTTCACTTATGAGAAAATCGGACCACTCCGACGTCAATTCATTGTTCCATCAAGGTTTGCTAACTCGTAATGAGTATTCATTTCCGCAACTAAAATACTCAAAAACTCATTGTAAGACATGTCAATCGATTCCTGTCTATTTAGGTTGGCTTCTAATTCAGTGATTTTTGTGTCTCAATTGTTCATATATAACGGCGTTATTCATAAATTTCTCTGGTATATTTCGTCCGTCGTATTTAATGTTGGTGCATTGGGTTGTATGTTCCTTTTCGATATTTCACTTGGTGTGTTTTCCTCCGCGCTTGTGAAAGTTATTGTAGGATAGAATGGTCTGGTATAGTTATACGTTCTAGTGTGCTTATGTCGAGACTTTCCTGTATTAAGTCTGTCGCACTTATAACTTTAAAGTCCCTGAATCGGTGTAAATGCTAATATGGTACCAAGCAGTAGTCAACAACTGAACAACCTCTAGTCAAGATGCTTGTGTAGTCATTACTTATACAGTTTCTATCGTTCAGGATGATAAGATTTGCACTAAGGAGAACGTAAATGAATGCTTCACAATAGGGTGATGTTTGAAAGTCAATGATCTGTCTTTATGGTAGTTTGTCTACACCAGCGATAAAGTCCTCACTCGTGCCAACACGTATATTGAAATCACCGAAAATATTGATGATTTAGTTATGTTGATAAACGTATATATTTTCTAGTAACGAATCAAGAAACTATGTTTATATCCAAACATCGCGTAGAGTTTGAAGGCGGCAGGTAACACACACATAACTTAAGCTGCTCGTTTGTGGTTTTATGAGTAAGTGCGAGCCATAAAATACCCCCGTTATCATCACTTAATCTGTTAACGGTAAATAAATTAAGAAGGGTGTTTCGTACTAGCACACCTACTTCTCCGCTTCCCTTCGGGCGCGTCTATTTAAATGTCTTCTATTTTGCCCGTACCACGTATATCCGTCAATATTTAACACTTGTTCATTTTTTAAATGTGTTTTTGTTATACCATTTATATCAAGGTTTCGGTGTGATATACAGCTTTTACGAATTTGGTAGTTATCGGTTGTTTCATTCCACTGAATCAGTTTGGGTTCTAAAACCCGCATGGCACCTAATAGTGGTTGTAGTTGTTATGGTTAAGGGGTTGGTAGCGGTTTCTGTAGTTACGACTTTCGTCGTCCTGGTGCTCCTGGTAACGATGGCTTTTTCCGGTCTGTGTATTCCAAGCACGCGTACTGTGTCGGTTACGTAGTGGCTGCGAATCGCGTTTATGTATGTAGTCGTCGTTTGTGCGGTGTCCACCGGTCGTGGCATTGATGTCTACTTTCTTGTCTTTTTAATCTGGCGCCTATAGGTTGCGGACGCGTCCTATGAGAGTGGTTAACTTCCTGCCATTCGTTTCTGCTCTGGGTAGCACAAGCGTCAGATTTTTTAATTGAACGATTTCCCTTGACAAACTTTATCACTCCCAATAACATTAACCAGAACCTTAAGGTTTGCGATTGCGATTCTGTCCTCCACTGGTAAGTCGTATTCTATTTTTGTATTATGCAGACATTTTGAGGTTTGTTTAATTTTTTTAGAAATAAAAATAAGAACAGCATACCCAATATTAATCATTTTAATACATATCTTCAGAATAGGCTGAAAATTGAGGAGAAAATTGCTTTTAATAAAGATCAAATAGAAACATTTAGAACAATTTGCAACAGTTTTTAACATAAATCATTAAAATTGTAGTCTTACAATACATTTTTATGCTACGATTTATTTGTCGAATTGTTTATAATTCTGTATATTGCTACTTACTTGTGTAATACTTTCGACATATATGTTTGTGGTATTTTTTTCCATGTGTTTTTGTACTTCTATATCTACTTGCGTGTTATGTATTATATATTGTTTACTGGGATATATATATATATATATATATATATATATATATATATATATATATATATATATATATATACATGTATATATTTATATATATTCTATATCCAATAAATTCATCCAATGGGCATTCTTCATATGCACCACGTGACCGTCCAATATATTCCGGTATTGGATCCAAAAATTATTTAATTTTTCCATATTGGACAGTTGCGTAAAAGTGCATTAAGTAATTGTTTTTTATCCCATTTTCACCGCGTTATTGACGGTATAATACGTTGTGGAATATACTTGCTTGTATTCAACACTGTGGAATATACCTGTCGCGTGCACGGACTACTTTTTAAATGACGTCATTCGATATGCGCTAAAATTAGGTCGATATTGTTTGGTTCATTGATCGAATTTTAAGTTCACCCATTAGAAGAAAATGTGCATATTTTGCAGAAAAACATATATATGACATATTCACCAAAAGAAATGTTGAAATAAAGTATGAAATTACACGATTTTTGTTTTGTTATTTTTTTATTTATAACAAAGTCGACAAAACTTAAGCTTAAAAATTATACGACCTTCAACCTTTAAATCTAGTCATATGACATAATTTTTCGCCATCCGTATAATGAATCAGCTGATTGATGGCGTCATAAAATGACATACTTATTGCGTCATTTTCCCCATTTTATTGGCGATTTATTATAAACTCGACTTATTTCACATGTTTTCTACATGTACAGTATGTCGACA
Organism: Dreissena polymorpha; assembly: GCF_020536995.1. Lineage (NCBI taxonomy): Eukaryota > Metazoa > Mollusca > Bivalvia > Myida > Dreissenidae > Dreissena > Dreissena polymorpha. The sequence continues at coordinate 110,551,882 of NC_068361.1, forward strand.
TATCTGAATTGTCAATTGATCACATTTTCCTTATATCGTGTAATGTGCATTGTTTATAACCAAAGCATGTACTTTTGACATTTAACTTAAATATTAAGAATGTACAACAAGCCATACACATATCGCACAGTTCATGAATAATCTGCTATGCTTGCTTTCCTATTTAATTCACGTTAGCCATAGAGCTGTGTAAAGTATAAGATAGGTAAAAATAGCACCACACTGGAATTGGGAACGTCCCATTTCGTACACGGGTATTTTCTACTTATTTATCTGTTGTGTACTGGAATGTTTTCCCTTCTTTGTGTATTAATATATTAAATTATTTTCTCGTACAATAACGGCATTTACCATAGATAAATAAAACATTGTGCAAGTTTAAACATAATTACTGTATGTTTGTATGCAGAAATCTGCAAATGCAGCCGAGTTTACCAACGGCTATTATTAGCTCCGGTTCATTTGAACAGCGGTAATGTAGAGTACATGACGTAGCGTGTGACGAAAAAGAAAGTTTATCGCGTTCATAAACTCATTTGAATAAAGTGACAGAATGGCATAAGGGTCTTTATTTGACTATGCTAAAATAATTATTAAAGACCCTAGATGCAAAATCGTCAATTATTGAGTTAAATGGATTATTAGATGGATTTTAAAGGATAATTAAAAGTAAGATACTAGTTCTTACGTGTTTTGATTTTTGTTTGTACTTTTGTCGTTCCCTGTAATCGGGGAAATGATTTAGAGATCTAAACATGGGCGCCATTGATGCATCGGATCACACACGGCATACCCATAACATTTTATAAAAAAACACGTTCTGCGCGTCCTTAAATTCGTCGTTCGAAGTCGGAAAACGTATTGCCCTGTATATTTTGTCAAATAAAGTGTCAGTCGCTGCAATTGTCTGTTTCCTCGTCAAAATTGTCAAGGTCTTCGATAGGTAAAGAAACTTCAGCGTTCAGTTTATTTAGTATTGACAGACCTGTACAAAGTCGCGCCAGTCAAAAATCATAAAAAGCAACATTTAAAGTTATGGTAGCCAGAACAAGGTCGTCGATGGTGTACATGTATGTTGACATCGACAGCATTTTGTCAGGAGCAATCGCCGCCATATTGGATTTTGATCATTTTCTTTCGAAAATAAAATGAATTATAGTAAAGTAAAATCTTCTTTTCGCGGTCGTAATGTGTTAAAATTCGCACACTGCGTAAAATTGAATGTAGGCATATGGTGATATTTTTACTTGTTTTACAGTTTGTGTGTAATTTTTTAAAGACTATTTTGCGTACCAGAACAAATACATGTATATCACTACGCATGGTTACATTTGTTAGATTTTAAGCGCTTTTATGACTGAATTAAAATTATTGTTAAGGTTATTAGATCTATTTATGTTAAATGTCACGTTGAAAAAATCAAATGGGATAAATAGAATACTAGGATTAGCGTTGAATACAGAGAAGTTTATGTTGCTCGGCTCGAACACCGAAAGCGCTCGCCAAGGCTCGCGCTTCCGGCGTTCTAAGCCTCGCAACATAAACTTCTCTGTATTCAACGCTAACCTAGTATTCTCTATATAACGATAAAAGCCGTTACCGAGAAAAAGTATCCGAATGTACAATACTCGATTCACACAGGCGATATTTTAGATTGTATGTTTCCCTTTAATTCTTTCCTATTGAAAATATGAGAGGAAATTTAAACAAAAACGAATCGAGAACGTGATATTTTATTTATTTGTATTGTTAGAAATTTAAAAAAATGCAAAAGCATGTGATATTGTTATTGTTAGAAATAGAAAACAAATATGCAACAGCAAAACAAAAAATCAATTTTATTTACCTCAATGACAATTTTAATCCAGTGCTAGCCTAATAACAACTAAGTACAATGATATGCACGTCTATTTTCCATTTTCTGTTCTTCAATCCATTAATCGAAATGTATTTTAAACCACACTTGTTGTTGATAGCGTTTGTATCACATGCTAACCATTCTGACCCAAAACACAATTTACGAATTCGTAATCCTGTCGGAGCGAGTTGTTTTATTCCTATCGAAGTTAACAATTATGCATGACACACACAATCCGAAATACGTTTTGCCTTTTGGATTCGTTCAATGCTAAAAAAATTATATGTCATTTGTTACTAGATCTATTAAACACTACCACCTTCATAGTGTTGTCCCTAAAATGCAGAGTCTTGCTTATACTAGTATGTTTTGTCAGAGAAATGACGTCACACGAGATACGTCATAAATTGCGTAATCAATAAATGAAAATAAAAATACGGAAAGCTAGTTTGGTAATGGGGATATAGAATACAAAGCTTATTAGACGTTTAAACTGTACAATACGTGATATATTTGGACTCGCACACAGTTTGAAGTCATATTGGACTCGCCTCACGGCTCGTCCAATATGACTTCAAACTGTGTGCTCGTCCAAATATATATCTCCGTATTGTACATTGAAACGTCTAATAACCTATAAATATTCCTTAGTGGCAGCTTTTTGTAATTCACAAATTAATGACCATTTATTTAAAAGAAACTCATTTTTCATTTAATAATACTAATTAAAGATTAATTTGTTATCCCTTAATTTTGAAAAAAAAAACAAGAACGACAGTTTTAATGTATGTTTCTGGGATGTCAATACACTGAAAGTAATTTTAAGTGACGTATTATCTGATTGATGAATGTCTTCAAATTAAACGCATCCAAGATAGAAACACAATGCTTACGAAGATACAGAGAATTGTAATAATAGTCGTTTGTTAAATGTCAACCGAGTGAAATACTTGTTTTAATGTTGATTGCAAATACCATACCTCAGTTCTTAATGAAATGTTTAACATGTGACTTTTATTTTCCTAGGAACATGTATGGTGACTGGCGGAACCAACGATGGAGTGACACAACTTGTCGAAGACGCTGTATCTGTTTTCAACAGATCGAAGGATAAATCTTGATATGATGAATATTGTCCAACAATTGGAATCGTCTGTGTGGACCACTTACAGAATAAAGATAAATTTAAGGTAACATACTATAGTTAATCATATTAAGTAGGCTTAACGTTTACAAAACTTAATTCCCTCGAGATTTAATGAAGTGCAGGAAATAATAAGTTCTTGCAAATACAAGTGACACTTTCAACGAAAAAAGGTAACGCGACCTGTGGCGTATTTAACAGTAACCAATCTGAAAAACACTGAGATGACCGACATCAAACAACATCGCAAAAACCGCGGATGTAACGGATACACTACCAGACGTGCATTGACGACATGAATTCAATACTCCTCATATCTTAATTCAACAACATCGGTATTAATGAATGTAGAGTAAAGAGTATCTATCGCGAATTAATTATTATTGAGAAAAAACAACAACAACTAAGTATCAGGACATATGCACATGTTGGTTTAAATGTCACGGATAATTAAGTTTTGTGCGCAAAAATAGAACTCTTCACTGTTTTGATAGATTGTTTCTTTATAACATTCCTTTAAGGTACATACTCGCAAAACATATTGAGTTCTTAGCTTGACCAGCAATGCAGGCGTTATCTTTATATATATGGAACATTATCACCATTTAGATTGAGTGTTAACGCCCACTTGTCTGTTATAAAAGACAAGCGCGTAATTACCTATCAATGGTAACAACATTGGAATGGAAAATTCAAAGCATTGGGGATATAAACCGTTTGATCGACGCGTCGATCCTCACACTAAGCCCATATTAAATCACTAATATGCATCTACATACATCATAACACGGTATTCAAATTAAAAAGCAATAAACTTAAATTTGATTTAATAGCAAATAAATAATTTCATTGGTTTAATTTGCACCAGAGTAACATTATAACAATTTGCTGAGGCACGATTCAAATATCAACCAAATTCGTATATGTTTACAAATTTTGAGAGAGAAGCATATATAATAACACCAGATCATTGTAATGAAGCTCAGGAAGAAACCATTTTGCAGGGTGTAAAAAGCACAATAACATTATTTGCTTGTATATGCAAATATTACAATGCACACACCATATTGTTATAATAGAAATTAATCATAATTACTGATTTATGTTAAATAACCATTTTTTTTTAAACAGCAAATGTTTTTAATTACCATTATATACATGTACATAATACATATATTGTTTATGTGTGTGCTTTTTCTCTGTTGAATAACAATTTTATACAAACATACACGTTCTTTGTAGTCTTGTATAGATTTTTTTTATTATTTTATTAATTTGTATTATTTCCAATCATAATGTACAATACATTTCGGTTGTAATTTACATTGTTCACAATATCAATTATGTTATATGAATAAACACAAATCATACGAATCCGCACCGTTCGTTCAACAGCCGATGTTCTTCACATTTAAAGCACACGGCCACTGTAAATCCGACGTTCGACAAAATATGATGATGACTTTCGTTATCATAAAATAATTCAAGATGACAAAGATGGTCGATTAGGTTACGTCTAAGAGCACTCATATGTTTTGTGTCTAATAAGGAGACTTTTGGGACTTGTAAGAAATATTACACGACCCAGTCTATCATCAATCATTATTTATATAGGTGCATTGAATTAACATAGCACATAAGATAGTAAGAAATGCGAAGGGAATGACGAATATCATAAACAGACACGTGTACATTGGTTTGTGACATTAAATAGTTTACGGTCCATGCAAAATGCAATTATTGCATATTGTCTACTCAAATTAAGTTAAAGAGGACATGTTGGACGTATATTAATGAAACCTTTTTTAATAGAGAGATATATACAATTTCAATGTCAGCATAACATTTGCTAATACATCGAACAACACAAATAATATGACGAATAAGCAGAGGAAACTTTAAAGTAAAATAACATATATACCATATTACTAGAATGACCATTGATCGACCTTTAGAAGTGTATTCCTTACCTATGCTATCCGGGTTCATTCGCCGCTCTCGGCGCATGTGAGCTTGGTTGGTGGTCACTAAACCGGACAGGCGTAGTTTTCTCCGGGTACCCCCACATCACAAGTCTGTTCCAACATTAATTATCTCACTAAAAACCAAATTCCTGGAAATTTAAGTTATGATTCACTGCTCGTCTTTACGTTCATGAGTATAGTAAGTTAATTATTTTACTGTATGTTTGCTATTTCACAGATGGCAGCATACTTGTTTAGGTATTTATATGGTTGTCTTGATTACAGCCTTGGGAACTGACCAGAGGAGCGTTCGGCATTGACTCAGATGGTGAGCTGTTTACCGTCGATAAAAGCGGTAAAAGGTAATTAACAGAAGTAATTCTATAGAAATAGCAATGGTAGTAGTAATAGTAGTAGTTCTACTAGAAGTAGTTATCGTAGTTGCAATATTATATTTCAATTCAATTCAATGCAGTGTGTATTGCTATGTGGCCTCCGGCCCTTGCAAGTACAAATAACATAGCATAGTCACACACTTCAATACACATATACGAAAACATACATAGGTAATGGTACAGCTATTGGTAATTAACTGAAATAACATAATACAAATAACATCGCATAGTAACATACTACAAATAGCATCACATAGACACATACAGGCACTTATATTAATAATAAACTGCTATTTAGTAACGCATTTCTTCTTTCAAAAGCATAATACAATAACATAGCAATACTCTGATCACATGTTCTTCCCGGGAACTCATGATTTTATTAAATTAAGTTGTAGTAGCGGGTGTATAGAACTTGATGGGTATATACATTTCACGAAGATCTAAGTATTTTGGGCATATTAGAAGAAAATGAAATTTATTTTCAATATCACTTTTGCAAAAAGGGCACAACCTTTGGTCCCTGTCGATATTCAAATAGCGGCCCTTTTCAATAATGCCCTTATGGGAAGAAATTCGAAAACATACATATGCGTTTCGAAATTCACGAATTGTTAAAATATTTAAATGTAACTCAAATTCATAGTTACTTTTAAATCCAGTGTATGGTTTAAGTTTTGAAGAACTATAACATGTTTCTATCCACTGCTGTACACAAATATATTAAAGTCGTTGAGCATAATTTACCAAAACAAATAAATTATTAACAACTGCTTGTTATTCCCACACATATCCAAGCCATATGGATAGCAAGTGATTTTGTAATGAAATGACCCAGTTTACGTGTCCTATGTTATCGAAGAATTTCAACATTTCATAGCTCTTTTCAATATGACGGGAATATGGTATTTCCAGTATTCGTAACCAATATCTTTTAACTCTCATAGATGAATAAATATGTATTGGATATTTAATCACCTATACTAGCATAATTACATGAGTACATTGGTGCTAAATCTTCAACATGCATATGTGTGAACTCAAAACTACAACTTCAAAAGATTTAAGCCCCCATTGTTCCGATCCATATAATAAAATAGGCATCGTCTTAGCATCAACAATCTTAAAGTAACATATGGCAAAGGCATATAGTCGTATGGGGACGAAAGATTTAATGACACCTATTTGCTGTACAAGACATGTTTTCTGCAGTTGTTTGCACATATTACGTGTGGTCACCGGTGTGAACATATTACGTGTCGTCATCGGTGTGATTATAGCCAATTAGAACCTAACAACTATACATTGATAATGGGGATAGAAATATTTTGAAATTCTGCCCACAACGAGGGTGACCGTTGATAAATTTGATAAATCAAAGTACTAACGCCGCGATCACTAATTATTCTACGTTTTTCGTCAAAAACAATAATTTTGTAATATGAAAGCACAGATTCCGAAGGATTCTGAAGGATTCCAACTTATTGCATCAATAAGTATTGCATATGATTTTGAAACTTTCTACTGAATATTACTTCATACCCCAAACATGCTTACCATGAATACTGGAAAAGATGAACAATAATGACCACGTGTACCTAAATGGAAATATCTTGGACATTTAGAAAGCACCAAGGACAATTAAAACAATTTGAAAACACCGGCATGACACAATTTGTCGATATACTTTTACTTCGGAAGGCTTATTGTAATGAAATTCGAATTGTTTGCTTTACCATGTTCCATTTACTTACTTTTATTTGGAAGATCCCTGTTTGAAGGTCGTACAGTTTTTATTGGATAGACAATGGTATCATGCCTATGTGGAATCAAGATTAGTAGAATGGTTCATACATCTGAGTTAAACGAATTATATGTATATGATATATATGTATATGAAATAATATGTTCGGATGATGTATTGTCGATATGAAACCATTATACCATTACAATCAAAAAATGAAGAAATTGTATACATTTGCCTGTTTCTATTTATATGTGTTCAGGATAGCAAATACATAAATAGAGACTGATAAAGTCTCTCAAAAATAATGTATTTATATCCCACAGACCACAAGTCGCTGTTGGAGTCCAGTAGGCAGCATTAAAACATGCAAGATGCTTATTATTCTTCGATTAATCATACTTAAGCACAATATAGACGCGCGCATAATTTGAAATTATTTACTCGTTTATATACGTTATTTTTTGTGACTTATTGCTATGATGCAAATCACATTATTTAAGACTATAAAATTATTCTTAATAGCTGAAGAAAATTTGGTTTATTTTGGTGTAAAACACACTTATTACAACTTATAACTTAAATTAGTTAAGATTTATTTTGGTTAAACATGCATCCGGACATAACTGTGCGTCAGCTTAGCGTAAATATCGGGAGAAATGTGTGCTTTCTAATTACGTGTTCTAATTTATTTGTTTAAGTGTTTTTGTTTTTTTCCGTTCTCAAAAATAATTCAATCATATCTTAGTGCTCTGTTAAGATATACACACCTTTTCTGTTCGAGCAAGTTAAACACTTCTCAGTATACATACTTCAAATCCTTGGTTACAATCGCAGACCAGATTCGCGAATGTGAGATCGCAAGACAAATTTTCGTTTGGCGGATGTTTAATCTTATGAGCATCGAGAGGCAAACGTGCGGTCACCTCACTGTTGACGCACGTTTGTTGATCTTAAAAAAATAAAGTGGGTCTGCGAATGATGAATTTGACTTGCGTGTATCTTGCTTTAGACGCACGTCGATCGCAATTCCAATTTGCGTTAACCGAGCGATTTGCGTACATTCCTACGGTGGTCCCAAATATTACAGACGGTTAACGCAGTGTAGTAACAAGATTGTCAAAACTACTCGTGTGTTTAAGTCACAAAGAATCATTGGTGCATTTTGTGAACTAAATTGTGTTCTTTTGTTAATTAGTTAATTATAAATATAATGTTGTTGAAATAAATCAACAGCAAAAAAGGCATAGCCGGTTAATGTCCATCAGAATGTACATACACATCTAAAATAATATTTATTCTTAATAGGTCCACCGATGTAGTCCAGGGGAAAAAGAGCATGACAGATACTTATTGTATAAATAAGCCACTGTTTGAGTCACGTAATAATTTGTCTAATTAGCCAAATCTGAGATCCCATTTCAGTAAATGGGCGCACTCAAACAAGTCTTTTTCACGTCCGCGGCGACCAATCGCCGCTTATAAATAAGAATCCGAGCGCTCTATTGGTGTCGGCGGAATTAATATGGCAATAATGAATAAAAATATATAATTTTCTACTTTTCTTCTTATAAACTAAACCTAGAAAAAAGATAGTATCGACCTATTGTAAACGTGCGTCTATAACAATCTCATGCGGTGGCCGTATGGTGTCTGTGTAAGACATGCGACTTACTGAAGTAAAGTACACTTTGCCCGCACATTAGTTGTACGTTGTCCGCATTGACATCAGTGATGGCGATAATGTCTGAAGCGGCGAAATTGCGATCGAGGAATATCGAACATGAGCTGTACGTCCGACGCACGTTTTCCACAAAAAAACATAACGAACGTTTGACGTCAGGTCGGGGCAACACTTTTGTGACCATTTGTATAGACATTTTTTTGACAAATGCCCACTTAAATCAGCGGAAGGGACAGAACATCCGCAGAATTAAGCTTATAAAAAGGCCCTAAATGAACTAACCAGAATGTAAATAAGGTTGTACATATTTAAGTACGGACATGGTTTACCTTTTGTTATTATTGTTAGTACAATCGCCGATTATACATGTATATGATACTATTCATTTACTAGTATTTTAAATCCCGTGCCGTTAATGAACATGAAATAAAAAAATAATACAATTATACCAAAAATAGATAATTTGACTGTGTTTTCACCCTTGAACATGTTATTACAAATATAATTTAATTGTATTACTTTAATCTTTGAATTTACATGTTATATACATTATTCATTTGTTTCGCACCAATGCGGACAATAAGAAAACTGTAAACGTGCATTGTGAAGTATACAGTTTTTTTTAAACGAATAATTTGTCATTCATTTTATGTCGAAATGATATTGTACGATATTATACACAACTTTGTACTGAATAGTATAACGGCTTTATAATTGTCTTATTTCCTTAGAACCTATAGTGCACTTTGAAGATATTTATTAATCAAATACGTTTTACTAGCAAAGTTTATCAATTTACGTTATAAATTGAATACATTATCCTCTTCGGCGTAAGACCAATTAATACGCTTAAACAAGCCTCGCGCCATTTAGGCAGTGTTTAATTAGATGAAGAAAATATCTACGTAGACGTTGTAGTTTAAGCTGCTGTTGTTATTCTTGCTTTTGTAGTAGAATTTATTGCAGTTTGAGTTAAAGTAGACGTTGTTCATGACAATGCTTAGTATAGCGTTGATATTATTGTATATTTATTTTCACTGTTATCATGGTAACGATTTGTCAATGTTTTATTTGAAGTCGTCACCATTCCTATATTGTCACTCATATTCATGATCTATGAACTTTCTTATTAAGGTGGACGTTGAACCCAGCTTCATTGACCGAAGTTAAAGTTCAAAGTGACGGTAACACCACGGCTAACGCATCAACTGGTGATGTTCATGGCACTTCATGTTCGCCTCGCTTTGCTGTTGGCGACTTGGTGCAGATTGGCAGTGATCTAGAGAGCGTCAAGTCTGCAATGAGGGGATCGTGGCGCGATTATATGCAGAAGGTGAGTTTACATTTCAAAGCCGCCATTATTTATAAAGAACACTTCTAAACGACATGCATTCATTAATTAGAATAAATATTTAAGTCATGTACACAATAGTAAGCCTTTTGAAAAAATGTTTGATTTGTAAATGTAATGTTCCTATGTTCTAGGGTGATAACATCGAACGATAAATCGTTGGTCAATGCCCAAATTCCAAGCACAATGCCGTAAATTATTGAGATTTTACCACGAATTTATATAATTTGTCTGTTTACGATTTTGTTATTTTCATCTTTACTTCGTCCTTTTGTCGCGAAAAAACATACACTCATGCGTGTTCGTTGGAACTAAAACGAGGCAAAACAAATTTCTCGGTTTGAGTTGGCGGAAAAAAAATACTGTCGGGTCAGTTCGGGTCGGGATTCAAAAACGTGTCTGCAAAACAAACAACTACATTTAATATTGTAAGAAATATAGACAGTTAATCAATTAGAAGCATATTTGTATTCTCTATTGTATGCTAGAAGCTTTAGTGTAAGCTTTATTTCTGAAATAAATGTTGTTGTTGTTGTTGTAAATTAGAAGAAGTAGTATAATTAATTAAATAATGACTTATGTATACTGAAGCATATTACTGTGTATGAGGTATACACCACATTATTGAAACTTAATTTAAGTTCAATGCGTTCCGTGCGTGTATTCTAATAATTGCGAATACAAACAACGCTTAAAATGATAAAAATGATACTGTGACTTCAATTGTTTAATCTATCTTATTCTACAAATTCAGTTCAAATAAACCTTTCGTGAATTAGCGACCTGGCCCGGTATCGTTGGTAAAAGCTTTGTCCCGGATCCGCGGGTAATTGTTCGACCCGCAAATCTATCCGTTTTCAGGAACCCGTTTAAGCCCTAGTTAGCGTGAAGATATATAAATAACGAGCGCATAATTCAAGTGACGTTTAACACAGTGACGTTGTTTTGGTAATAAACTATTAGCAAACTTTTTGCTTAATAATTGCCAAATAAAACAAACTTAAATATGTATGTGGGCTTAAATATATGACAATTGTTCAAGTACTAGTGTTGGTTCTTGCGTTAATCACGAACGGTTCGGAGCTCTGAATCGTGGGAATTTATCCTCGAGGGCGATGCCCGAGCGGTGTGATAATACGACTTGGAAAGATAAACTGTTCGTTATTAACACAATAACCGACATTTACCCAGAAATAACTTCGATTCTAGAACGAATTTATTTATTATTTACCCGTAAAATAGTATAACTTTTAAAATATATAATCCGCCCCTTTTGTTTCATCGAAAGGCATTATATAAATATTACATATCTGACAGGATGACAGTAAATTTGTCAACTAAGGAAAGACTGTAAACCTAGGCGAGGCCGTGGTTGACAGAATTTTTCCCGAAAGTTGACAAATGTACTGTCACCCTGTCAGACATTTGATATTTATTTTATTATACCGAAACAACTATTCAAACATAAATTTCTTATATGAACCAAGAAAAATTTTAACATTCAATAATTGTATTTAATTTCAATGAACAACCAATAATATTTTGATAACAATAATAATAGTACACTGGTTAACAAAGTCAATTACAGAAAAATAATATTCAATATTTAAACAGAAGGCCTATTAAGTATGTCTCTTAAAGTGTTTTCCGATTCCAACAAATTGTCTAATTATTTTATTCTATTTAACGTTTATTTAAATTGCAAACGAGTTTAGCTGGAGAATTTCGCTGGAGCTATGACGTCATTTCGTAAAAAAATGACGTCATTTCACAGTAAAACGAATGGGACAGTTTATTTTTTCCGCACGTGATAGCTAAGGTAGCGGGCGACAGCATTTATTGGACAGTATTTTTTTCCGCTGGGTCTGACAGTCTTTCTATGTCACGATGGCCTATGGGAGTTTAGCATTGTGAATAAAAGTGAGGTATAATAAACACATATGTGTTTTATTACGTCAACGCACCAAACAATTCAAAATGACGTCAGCTAACTTCATAAACATTGATTGAATAATAGACATGACGTTATATGTATAGTAAAATACATTCACCATATTATGCGTGTAAGGGCATATAAGAGGGGCGTGTTTACAGATTTTCGAAATGACCATTTTCTATTTTTTGTCACAGAATTAGATAATGAAAGAACACGGTACATCAGTGAGCGAAACAACACTAATAACTAAGACTCATACTATAAATACATGTATTTTATGAGTTATCGTCATAAGAGATTGATAACATTATTAAATGTTACACACGCGAAACGATTCAATAATGTGGAGTGTTTCTGTTGTTTTCTTTATATTTTGTGACAATAAGTAGATTTTCTTATTTAAAGTATAAAATACATGCTTTTTCGTGATATCCGGATGATTGAATAGTTTAGGCGATAGCATTTAAACATTTTGGTCAGTGGTTCGAGCCCGGTTGAGGATTTTTATTCTTCTTTCTTACATAGTGTTATTGTTTTATACGCGAGCTTTTTAGTTCCGATGTTTGCATTTATACATTTTAAGAATTAAATGACAAACTTCAAAAAGTTATAGTCTGTAAATAGCCATTCGTTACCATTCCGTGAGCCTATATATAAAATTTTGCACTTATGTGTGATTACTGTTTTGCATCATTCCGAGGTTATTTGTTTGTCAACAGTTTGCGTGTTTAAGGACGCGCATTTAACTGAAATATTGCATAGGTTAAATAGAGATTGTGAATATTTCTGCATGTCAATGGATAATAATTTAATTGGGGAATCTTAAAAAGCTAACGCAACACAAGTATTACCCATCTATCTCCCCTATTTTTTGTTGACACCAATAACATTTTGTGTAACAATAGTGTAGCAACGTGAGATGTCGCGCTTGACGTTATATGTCATAATTCTGGTGCTTAATACTTCAACAGACGCTATGAGATTTGCTCACAATATGCTCACAATATGCTTGTGATATCTCAGCTGAGTTTGAAAATGCTTAGGATTTGTTGGGAAACATAACCGTATATATATGGGTATATTTAAAACTTTGGAAGACTCGTGAGAGTGGGATGGAGATGGTAGTTTCCTTAATATTGCTTTAGAGAAATATTGGTAATATTCTAAAGTCACGTTTTTGAACACATTACATGACAAATATTGAATACCGCGGATAAGGAAAAAGAACTGAAAACAACAACAACTATTTGCTTTGTTTTACTTTAATACAATTACTTCGAAATGTTGATTTACCACCTATATGTTCAAAGTCAGGGTTAACGTCGACTATCTTGTATATATATATATATATATATATATATATATATATATATATATATATATATATATTTCTCGTTCTTACCCACTGATCTTCAATATAACATAAAAAACTGTGTTTGTATAATTGAATCGGTCGAGTTTAAATATGAGTCCAGTTCTTTCAAACAACTTCGCTGCAAGGCGGTGGGGCAGTTTTCCTGGGACATGTGCATCTATTGTGAAACCTGCTCAGAAACGTTTATTTGCATTGGGTTTCAGGTCGGAATTTCAATGCTTTGGCTCTTTTGTATTATATAGTTATGGTCCGAGAACGTTCTTACACATCGAAGAGTATTTAGGTTAAGGCGATCGTTGAAAGTTTGGCTGTTACCAGATATAGCTGATCATGGCCCTGTGTCAATGTTTTCCAATATTAATAGATAAAGGTCTACACTTGTCTGGACTAACCATTACGGCATTAACATTTCCTAAGTGTTACGTACATAAATAAACATCAGATACAGATACCGAACCGAACACAATTGATAGCCAGAACCTTAATGTTATGTGTTATCATTCATCTTACAATAACTTAAAATACATGTATTGATTAAAAGCAGACGTTATTTAATTATGTATAAGTGTATAAAAAGGGTGACATAAGTTCGATTGTTACTCAGTAAAGTTAAAACCGAACGTTATTATTTGTGTTTGTTTTAGCTTGGATATTACTATACTAAAATACGTGCCAACCTTCTTGTTGATGGCGCATTATTAAATTGATTAAATATTTATGTGTGAAATCGATACTTATCAACAGGATTTAGCACGTTGCTGTATAGGATTGCTTGTCAATTGTGCATATGTGACGTCTGGTAATATTCAGGTAGGATTCGAACATGGAACATCCTTAATAAGGACGAATACCCAACCAGTGTGCTATAACTTACTGTTTTACAATCACAACCTCTATAACATTTTTTTCAGCAGGATAAAAATTAATACTCCGAATCAAAATACCAAAAGCCTGCTAGTTAACTTAAACATAAAATTACACAAATTTATTACCACGCAGAACTACCTGGCACTTCGTCATTATTAGGGTCATAACAAATTCCGTGTTACATTTCACGAACCCCAAATAAGGATATGCGTATGTACTTTTACTCATAGCTATGAGTAAAATTATCATTCTTTATTCTCAAAATACTAATAAATCCTCATCATCATTATCAACCATATCATCATCATCCTACCAACATCATTACCATCAATGTCATCAACATCCTGATCATCGATAAAACATCATTGTTATCCTCGTTAATCTAAACAAATGTGTTCCAAACAAATAATAACCCAAATACAAAATAGTAGTGGGTGTTTGTATTTGACAGGACTTTTGGAGTGGGTGTTTGTATTTGACAAGACTTTTGACATATACATGCAAACTACATGCAAACAAACATTTATTCTGACGCCCATTTGTCTTCTATGTGCAACGGAGATCGACTTCGATTTCGCCCGCTCAGTTGAAGAGTCTCGAGACGCCCGTAAACGGTGCAACATCCTTGTTCATATGTTTAAAGAACTGAAACGATACTAATTAAATTATGTAAGACATGTCGTTTTATACAACTAAACATGCACATGTGTGGCATGTGAATAGTGCACTTTTATTCATAAAAATTGGACGGTAAGTCTTCACATAAAATCAAGAATAAAATTTTAAATAACCTGATCCACACCGATGCCCAAAGCGCACACAGGACGCCCCCAACGCATATCCATCGCGTTAAGTTGCTTAAAATCGTATACATTTATAAATGTTAAACATTATTTTAGTTTAAAAACCTGCGATTATTTCCAAGATTTATCCACTACCACCAATCAAGAGAAGTGTACATGACTTCATATACACCCCATACAATAATCGGTAGTAATCAACGATTCAGGTAGAACCGCGAGCGGGACACGCAACCCTAACTGCTCATTTTTTTTTTGTCCCCTACCGGTTTCACCGGAGGATACTTATGGTCTGCGCTCCGTCAGTCTGTCTGTCAGTCAGTCAGTCTGTAACAATTTTCTGGACCCTGCGATAACTTTAAAAGTTCTTCATATTTTTCATGAAACTTGAAACATGGATGGATGGTGATATTGACATTATGCACGTCATTTCATTTTGTTCCTACGTCAAAAATTGTGGTTGCTATGGCAACTTTTTTTTTATATATTTCTGACAATGGTGGAGCTAGTAGGGGACATCATTGCTTGGCAATAGTCTTGTTCTTTCTTTTTTATTTTAATGGCAGGGGGACGTATGGCTCAAGATCGGTGTATACGTGCCTTCAGCACCTCCCGAAACCTCTAAGTTTAGAGAAATCTACAAATAATCAGCTTTTACTATATTGTTAACGTAAATATTCTTTAGCAAAACATATACATTACACATGGCCAATCTCATTTTGCAAATTAACATGACACACAAACATCAAAAGCACCCTGCACGCACCCCGGGCATCTAAAGAAATTTATCACTGAAACCATAACATCCATAAATTAGTACTTAAAAAGAGTATTCGAGTATTATGTATTTACATATGAAGAAATGTTTTCACCAGCTGTATTAAACCGACATCCACATTAAACCAGTAAAACCACTGAGAATTAAAATTCGCATTAAAAACAAAATACGAAGTAAACAAAATAATTAAGAAAACTGCTTCACTCTTAAATGAAAATGCAGCCATTGACTTTCACGGTAATGGAATCGGTTAGTGTTAAGAACCCATCTCACATGGACTAAAAAACTGAACTGAAAATAACCTTAATATCGACATTAGCATTACAACATTACACACGTAAAGGTAATACACCGATTGTTTAAACATACACATGTTCATTAAGGGTGGGCGGGTTTATTACCCTTTCGTCCTCCTTGTCCATACTTGTGCCTGTCAAATACACACCTCGAATGGCGCCTCAATATATTTGCAAATCATATAAACCCTAAAATGCGAAACCCGTGTATTTTTCGCGCTTAATACCACACACCAAACACAAAAACACCAAACACAAACCCGTGCATTTTTCGCGCTAAACCATTATCATACTCGCTCTACTAAATAACATGTACAAAACCAATACAATACCGTTTTTATCAATCCGAGAATAATTTCATTTTTGTACGACTTTGTAAAAAAACAAAGCTCTTTTTCATGTTCACAATTCGCTGCTTTTGTTTGACCATGAGATTGTCATCATTTAATTTCGCAATATTAAAACTTAAATATAACATTTTTCATTATTTTTTTATCAAAAACTTAATGTGAGAAATCACAGGGATCGTTAGGTAAAACATACTCTATTATACTATATACATATATACAATGGATACAACTGTCAATTTCCTGCCACAACATCATGGTCTGAACAATAGCAAAAAACGCTTCCAAAAGCAATAATTACACCAAAGCAAACTGTTATAACAACAGCCAGACATTTATCTATCATATAATAACTATTTTTATAGCAGTAAAAGTGTTCATAGTTGTGTTGATGAAACGAAAGTTTCATGAAAAACGGTAAAATTTTCGAAATGCGACACAGGTGTGCACACCCACTTTACACATTTGTTTCATAATTTAATAATACAGAGAAGTTGAGCAAACTTTACCTTGTTTTATTATCCATAGACACTTTATTAATCAAAGTAGACACCTTTCATAATTGCATGTAACTGCATATTTGTAAAACAACCGTAAATATTAAATTTGTTTACATTTCTTACTATCTTCAAGGATTTGTATGCAATTTGTCAGGTAAATGTTACGTGGAACGTGAATGGCTGGAATTTATAACTGGAATTTCAACAAATCAAATCGCATGTAAGAAATACATGTGAGCTATCCAAAATGAAAGTAAAACATTGTCATTGTGAAATTGAAGCAGATTGATATTAATTCTAGGAAAAATATGCTAACTAAATAGTAATTATGTTCTATTTTACTATGAAAAAAAACTATCCAAGGACATATGTACCAGCAAAAGAGCTTTATAACAAAGGAATACGAAAATTACTTCTAGAATTCTCAGTTTTTTCAGCTTGTGCACACTTGTGTCCAAGAAGGATTTTTGAGCATTTTGAATGAAACTTTCTTTCTTAGTTCAATGAAAAGCTTGTACTTATTGCCAAGTGTATTATTTCTGAAAGATAAATGTCTTGGCTGTTGTAATACAGTTTAATTGGTGTATTTATTGCGTTTGGAAGCAAATTTTTCGCTATTGTTACTATACGATAATTTTTCCTCGTACTAAATTATTTCTCGGTGATCTAATTTTTTGCCATCTCCAATTATCGCAATTGCTCTGTTCTTAATCATGTTTTCAATGATTGCGACATTTACCGTTATTGCGGTGCCTATATCACGTGACATTTTTAGATCTGTGTTGGGAGAATACTATCATAAAAGCACGACCCCAGATCACATATTTAAGGTTTTTCTTATATTTCACCATTTTTAATAGGATAAAGTGAAGAGCCCGCTCGTTCGTGAGAGTTTTCATGGTATCATGATTTGTTTAACAAATACGTATTTTTTTTAGTAAGTGCAACCGCGCGTTTTAAACGGTTAGAAAAATGTCGGATCAGTGTGGGACTTTATATTACAAACGCGCGGTTGCACTTTATTGAAAAATACTTAAATGTTTAAAAAATCATCATGCCATAGAAATCTCACGAATGAGCGGGCTATGTAAGTATTGACAATCCACAAATATGTGCCTGCCTATTCTTTGACATGGGTTTTCGTCCAAATATCATTGTTCAAAACCGTACAAGTGTTTGTTTTTAGCAAGGATAAATTTGTTAATAGAAGCTGCATGATTTTTTTCCAAGCGAACACAAGTATTAATCTTAAAGATGGTGTGTCAGAAATCTTAATAAGGAAAAAGCTAGAACACATTATTTGGATGTTTGCCGTTTTGTAAAAGTGTCCTATTTGGAATTAATGGTGTCTTAACTTGGTGTACATTTTTTGAATGAGTACATATGTGTAATAAAGTTATAATAATGCTTATCTCAGTACGCCCTGCCTCACGTCCTTTCGTCATACCGTCCCGCTTCTTGTTTTAGCATCATTTATGATGTTAAGGGATTTAAATGTATAAACGACTTGATATACTGATAAGAGTACATTAAGCGGAAATAAAAAGTACAAGAACAGCAACTCTTCATTAAAAGTTTGTACTTATTATACCCCCATTACATATTACATTACATATAAAGAGGGTATACTGGAATTATCATCGACGTTAACCGTCAGTCAGACTTTCTGTCTGTCTCTCCGTCTTTCCGTATGTCTTTCCATAGCCACAAACGTGCCCGCAGGCGTTATTCTACAATTTAAACGTACACTATTTTAAACGTTTATTTAAAATTCTCATGGACGTCTGTCTGTCTGTATATCGGTCCGTCTTTCCGGAAATCCGTATGTCTGCCCGTAGACACACACTTATCCCTAGGCGTACGCATATGTTGTTTAAGGTACAACATTAAAACTTGAACATTTGTATCATCCTACATTAAACATTAGCAATGGGAGTCCCCATTTCCTTTTAAACAATTTTTATATTATGATTAGCAATACACACTATAAGCAGATATAATACCCCCGTAAACAAAGTAAAATTGGGTCA